>NC_068438.1:16681706-16956706 GCF_023373465.1 Oncorhynchus keta | reverse complement strand
GTGCTATCTGCAGAGTTATGGATGGATGGGGTGTGTGTCGTGGATATTTTTTATAACACATGTCTAAATGGCAAGGGCTACACGTACATGTTTATTAGGGCAGACACACACACACTATGGGATATGGTCGAAGGTAGTGCACTCAATTCAGAATAGGGTGCCATTTGGAATGCAGACCTATGTGTCTGCCAACCTTTCTTTTTCTCTGAGTGGCAATCTATTAGAGGCACTGTAAATCATGCACTCTCATAATTATCCTATTTGACCATTCAAAAGCTGTCATCAGTTTTTTTTGTCTGTTAATTGCTCTGATGCTCAGCTGTCTTTGAAGTTTGGATGATGTTGTAACCTCTCTGAGTCTGCTGGAGGATTTAAAAGACATGACCCTATCCTCTCATCTCTGTCTGTGTCTGTATAATTGCCCTAACCATTTCCCAGAGCCATATATAGAGAGAAAGTCTGGTCATTGTGGTTTATGTTTGAACATTATAAATATATCCCTCTTTGTATCATTTTACAGAGCTATGATGACCCTATTTTCCTCTCTCTGTGTCCCTATACAAATCTGATCCTCTCCTCTCCCCTCTCTCTGTCTCCTCTCTCTCTCTCCTCCCGCTCCCGCTACAGACCTATGATAAACCCCCTGCTCTGTGTGCCCGTGTACTGACCCTCTCCTCTCCCTCTACAGAGTTATGATAAGTGCTTCCTGGGTTCGTCTGAGACAGCTGATGCGAACAGGGTATTCTGTGGTCAGCTGGGGGCCATCTATGTGTTCTCTGAGGCTCTCAACCCAGCTCAGATATTTGCCATTCATCAGCTGGGAGCGGGCTATAAGGTATGTACTGGGCTGACTGATTTAGGTTACTGATAGGTTAGCTTAGGATAGGAATAACTTTAATGGTACATGCACAAAGCCTGCTACACATATCAATCTGTGAAATCAATGCTGCTTGCCACAGTTTCCTGTTCCCTGCTACCTGGTGTCTCTATCCAAAGTGCTTTGTTTGTATGTGTCATGTGTCCTAATAGACTGAATGCACAGTGTTCTGTTCTCTGGCTGCCTCTGAAACTATGGTTTGGACTGTTGAACACCAACAGACAGGGCAGTCTAACAGGGTAGAGGAGACACCAACAGACAGGGCAGTCTAACAGGGTAGAGGAGACACCAACAGATAGGGCAGTCTAACAGGGTAGAGGAGACACCAACAGACAGGGCAGTCTAACAGGGTAGAGGAGACACCAACAGATAGGGCAGTCTAACAGGGTAGAGGAGACACCAACAGACAGGGCAGTCTAACAGGGTAGAGGAGACACCAACAGACAGGGCAGTCTAACAGGGTAGAGGAGACACCAACAGATAGGGCAGTCTAACAGGGTAGAGGAGACACCAACAGACAGGGCAGTCTAACAGGGTAGAGGAGACACCAACAGACAGGGCAGTCTAACAGGGTAGAGGAGACACCAACAGATAGGGCAGTCTAACAGGGTAGAGGAGACACCAACAGACAGGGCAGTCTAACAGGGTAGAGGAGACACCAACAGACAGGGCAGTCTAACAGGGTAGAGGAGACACCAACAGACAGGGCAGTCTAACAGGGTAGAGGAGACACCAACAGACAGGACAGTCTAACAGGGTAGAGGAGACACCAACAGACAGGGCAGTCTAACAGGGTAGAGGAGACACCAACAGATAGGGCAGTCTAACAGGGTATAGGAGACACCAACAGACAGGGCGGTCTAACAGGGTAGAGGAGACACCAACAGATAGGGCAGTCTAACAGGGTAGAGGAGACACCAACAGACAGGGCAGTCTAACAGGGTAGAGGAGACACCAACAGATAGGGCAGTCTAACAGGGTAGAGGAGACACCAATAGATAGGGCAGTCTAACAGGGTAGAGGAGACACCAAAAGATAGGGCAGTCTAACAGGGTAGAGGAGACACCAACAGATAGGGCAGTCTAACAGGGTAGAGGAGACACCAACAGACAGGGCAGTCTAACAGGGTATAGGAGACACCAACAGACAGGGCAGTCTAACAGGGTAGAGGAGACACAGACAGACAGGGCAGTCTAACAGGGTAGAGGAGACACCAACAGACAGGGCAGTCTAACAGGGTAGAGGAGACACCAATAGATAGGGCAGTCTAACAGGGTAGAGGAGACACCAACAGACAGGGCAGTCTTACAGGGTAGAGGAGACACCAACAGACAGGGCAGTCTAACAGGGTATAGGAGACACCAACAGACAGGGCAGTCTAACAGGGTAGAGGAGACACCAACAGACAGGGCAGTCTAACAGGGTAGAGGAGACACCAATAGACAGGGCAGTCTAACAGGGTAGAGGAGACACCAACAGATAGGGCAGTCTAACAGGGTAGAGGAGACACCAATAGACAGGGCAGTCTAACAGGGTAGAGGAGACACCAACAGATAGGGCAGTCTAACAGGGTAGAGGAGACACCAATAGACAGGGCAGTCTAACAGGGTAGAGGAGACACCAACAGATAGGGCAGTCTAACAGGGTAGAGGAGACACCAATAGACAGGGCAGTCTAACAGGGTAGAGGAGACACCAACAGACAGGGCAGTCTAACAGGGTAGAGGAGACACCAACAGACAGGGCAGTCTAACAGGGTAGAGGAGACACCAACAGATAGGGCAGTCTAACAGGGTAGAGGAGACTCCAACAGACAGGGCAGTCTAACAGGGTAGAGGAGACACCAACAGACAGGGCAGTCTAACAGGGTAGAGGAGACACCAACAGATAGGGCAGTCTAACAGGGTAGAGGAGACACCAACAGACAGGGCAGTCTAACAGGGTAGAGGAGACACCAACAGACAGGGCAGTCTAACAGGGTAGAGGAGACACCAATAGACAGGGCAGTCTAACAGGGTAGAGGAGACACCAACAGATAGGGCAGTCTAACAGGGTAGACGAGACACCAATAGACAGGGCAGTCTAACAGGGTAGAGGAGACACCAACAGATAGGGCAGTCTAACAGGGTAGAGGAGACACCAACAGACAGGGCAGTCTAACAGGGTAGAGGAGACACCAACAGACAGGGCAGTCTTACAGGGTAGAGGAGACACCAACAGACAGGGCAGTCTAACAGGGTATAGGAGACACCAACAGACAGGGCAGTCTAACAGGGTAGAGGAGACACCAACAGATAGGGCAGTCTAACAGGGTAGAGGAGACACCAACAGATAGGGCAGTCTAACAGGGTAGAGGAGACACCAACAGACAGGGCAGTCTAACAGGGTAGAGGAGACACCAACAGACAGGGCAGTCTTACAGGGTAGAGGAGACACCAACAGACAGGGCAGTCTAACAGGGTAGAGGAGACACCAACAGACAGGGCAGTCTAACAGGGTAGAGGAGACACCAACAGATAGGGCAGTCTAACAGGGTAGAGGAGACACCAACAGATAGGGCAGTCTAACAGGGTAGAGGAGACACCAACAGACAGGGCAGTCTAACAGGGTAGAGGAGACACCAACAGACAGGGCAGTCTTACAGGGTAGAGAAGACACCAACAGACAGGGCAGTCTAACAGGGTAGAGGAGACACCAACAGACAGGGCAGTCTAACAGGGTAGAGGAGACACCAACAGACAGGGCAGTCTAACAGGGTAGAGGAGACACCAATAGACAGGGCAGTCTAACAGGGTAGAGGAGACACCAACAGATAGGGCAGTCTAACAGGGTAGAGGAGACACCAATAGACAGGGCAGTCTAACAGGGTAGAGGAGACACCAACAGATAGGGCAGTCTAACAGGGTAGAGGAGACACCAATAGACAGGGGCAGTCTAACAGGGTAGAGGAGACACCAACAGATAGGGCAGTCTAACAGGGTAGAGGAGACACCAATAGACAGGGCAGTCTAACAGGGTAGAGGAGACACCAACAGATAGGGCAGTCTAACAGGGTAGAGGAGACACCAATAGACAGGGCAGTCTAACAGGGTAGAGGAGACACCAACAGACAGGGCAGTCTAACAGGGTAGAGGAGACACCAACAGACAGGGCAGTCTAACAGGGTAGAGGAGACACCAACAGATAGGGCAGTCTAACAGGGTAGAGGAGACACCAACAGACAGGGCAGTCTAACAGGGTAGAGGAGACACCAACAGACAGGGCAGTCTAACAGGGTAGAGGAGACACCAACAGATAGGGCAGTCTAACAGGGTAGAGGAGACACCAACAGACAGGGCAGTCTAACAGGGTAGAGGAGACACCAACAGACAGGGCAGTCTAACAGGGTAGAGGAGACACCAATAGACAGGGCAGTCTAACAGGGTAGAGGAGACACCAACAGATAGGGCAGTCTAACAGGGTAGAGGAGACACCAATAGACAGGGCAGTCTAACAGGGTAGAGGAGACACCAACAGATAGGGCAGTCTAACAGGGTAGAGGAGACACCAATAGACAGGGCAGTCTAACAGGGTAGAGGAGACACCAACAGATAGGGCAGTCTAACAGGGTAGAGGAGACACCAACAGATAGGGCAGTCTAACAGGGTAGAGGAGACACCAATAGACAGGGCAGTCTAACAGGGTAGAGGAGACACCAACAGATAGGGCAGTCTAACAGGGTAGAGGAGACACCAACAGACAGGGCAGTCTAACAGGGTAGAGGAGACACCAACAGATAGGGCAGTCTAACAGGGTAGAGGAGACACCAACAGACAGGGCAGTCTAACAGGGTAGAGGAGACACCAACAGATAGGGCAGTCTAACAGGGTAGAGGAGACACCAACAGATAGGGCAGTCTAACAGGGTAGAGGAGACACCAACAGATAGGGCAGTCTAACAGGGTAGAGGAGACACCAACAGATAGGGCAGTCTAACAGGGTAGAGGAGACACCAACAGATAGGGCAGTCTAACAGGGTAGAGGAGACACCAACAGATAGGGCAGTCTAACAGGGTAGAGGAGACACCAACAGATAGGGCAGTCTAACAGGGTAGAGGAGACACCAACAGATAGGGCAGTCTAACAGGGTAGAGGAGACACCAACAGATAGGGCAGTCTAACAGGGTAGAGGAGACACCAACAGATAGGGCAGTCTAACAGGGTAGAGGAGACACCAACAGATAGGGCAGTCTAACAGGGTAGAGGAGACACCAACAGATAGGGCAGTCTAACAGGGTAGAGGAGACACCAACAGATAGGGCAGTCTAACAGGGTAGAGGAGACACCAACAGACAGGGCAGTCTAACAGGGTAGAGGAGACACCAACAGATAGGGCAGTCTAACAGGGTAGAGGAGACACCAACAGATAGGGCAGTCTAACAGGGTAGAGGAGACACCAACAGATAGGGCAGTCTAACAGGGTAGAGGAGACAACAGGGTAGAGGAGACAACAGATAGGGCAGTCTAACAGGGTAGAGGAGACACCAACAGATAGGGCAGTCTAACAGGGTAGAGGAGACACCAACAGACAGGGCAGTCTAACAGGGTAGAGGAGACACCAACAGACAGGGCAGTCTAACAGGGTAGAGGAGACACCAACAGATAGGGCAGTCTAACAGGGTAGAGGAGACACCAATAGACAGGGCAGTCTAACAGGGTAGAGGAGACACCAACAGATAGGGCAGTCTAACAGGGTAGAGGAGACACCAACAGACAGGGCAGTCTAACAGGGTAGAGGAGACACCAACAGATAGGGCAGTCTAACAGGGTAGAGGAGACACCAACAGACAGGGCAGTCTAACAGGGTAGAGGAGACACCAACAGATAGGGCAGTCTAACAGGGTAGAGGAGACACCAACAGACAGGGCAGTCTAACAGGGTAGAGGAGACACCAATAGACAGGGCAGTCTAACAGGGTAGAGGAGACACCAACAGATAGGGCAGTCTAACAGGGTAGAGGAGACACCAATAGACAGGGCAGTCTAACAGGGTAGAGGAGACACCAACAGATAGGGCAGTCTAACAGGGTAGAGGAGACACCAACAGATAGGGCAGTCTAACAGGGTAGAGGAGACACCAATAGACAGGGCAGTCTAACAGGGTAGAGGAGACACCAACAGATAGGGCAGTCTAACAGGGTAGAGGAGACACCAATAGACAGGGCAGTCTAACAGGGTAGAGGAGACACCAACAGATAGGGCAGTCTAACAGGGTAGAGGAGACACCAACAGATAGGGCAGTCTAACAGGGTAGAGGAGACACCAACAGACAGGGCAGTCTAACAGGGTAGAGGAGACACCAACAGATAGGGCAGTCTAACAGGGTAGAGGAGACACCAACAGACAGGGCAGTCTAACAGGGTAGAGGAGACACCAACAGATAGGGCAGTCTAACAGGGTAGAGGAGACACCAACAGACAGGGCAGTCTAACAGGGTAGAGGAGACACCAACAGATAGGGCAGTCTAACAGGGTAGAGGAGACACCAACAGATAGGGCAGTCTAACAGGGTAGAGGAGACACCAACAGATAGGGCAGTCTAACAGGGTAGAGGGGACACCAACAGATAGGGCAGTCTAACAGGGTAGAGGAGACACCAACAGATAGGGCAGTCTAACAGGGTAGAGGAGACACCAACAGATAGGGCAGTCTAACAGGGTAGAGGAGACACCAACAGATAGGGCAGTCTAACAGGGTAGAGGAGACACCAACAGATAGGGCAGTCTAACAGGGTAGAGGAGACACCAACAGATAGGGCAGTCTAACAGGGTAGAGGAGACACCAACAGATAGGGCAGTCTAACAGGGTAGAGGAGACACCAACAGATAGGGCAGTCTAACAGGGTAGAGGAGACACCAACAGATAGGGCAGTCTAACAGGGTAGAGGAGACACCAATAGACAGGGCAGTCTAACAGGGTAGAGGAGACACCAACAGATAGGGCAGTCTAACAGGGTAGAGGAGACACCAATAGACAGGGCAGTCTAACAGGGTAGAGGAGACACCAACAGATAGGGCAGTCTAACAGGGTAGAGGAGACACCAACAGATAGGGTAGAGGAGACACCAATAGACAGGGCAGTCTAACAGGGTAGAGGAGACACCAACAGATAGGGCAGTCTAACAGGGTAGAGGAGACACCAATAGACAGGGCAGTCTAACAGGGTAGAGGAGACACCAACAGATAGGGCAGTCTAACAGGGTAGAGGAGACATCAATAGACAGGGCAGTCTAACAGGGTAGAGGAGACACCAACAGATAGGGCAGTCTAACAGGGTAGAGGAGACACCAACAGATAGGGCAGTCTAACAGGGTAGAGGAGACACCAATAGACAGGGCAGTCTAACAGGGTAGAGGAGACACCAACAGATAGGGCAGTCTAACATGGTAGAGGAGACACCAATAGACAGGGCAGTCTAACAGGGTAGAGGAGACACCAACAGATAGGGCAGTCTAACAGGGTAGAGGAGACACCAACAGATAGGGCAGTCTAACAGGGTAGAGGAGACACCAATAGACAGGGCAGTCTAACAGGGTAGAGGAGACACCAACAGATAGGGCAGTCTAACAGGGTAGAGGAGACACCAATAGACAGGGCAGTCTAACAGGGTAGAGGAGACACCAACAGATAGGGCAGTCTAACAGGGTAGAGGAGACACCAACAGATAGGGCAGTCTAACAGGGTAGAGGAGACACCAATAGACAGGGCAGTCTAACAGGGTAGAGGAGACACCAACAGATAGGGCAGTCTAACAGGGTAGAGGAGACACCAACAGACAGGGCAGTCTAACAGGGTAGAGGAGACACCAACAGATAGGGCAGTCTAACAGGGTAGAGGAGACACCAACAGATAGGGCAGTCTAACAGGGTAGAGGAGACACCAACAGATAGGGCAGTCTAACAGGGTAGAGGAGACACCAACAGACAGGGCAGTCTAACAGGGTATAGGAGACACCAACAGATAGGGCAGTCTAACAGGGTAGAGGAGACACCAATAGACAGGGCAGTCTAACAGGGTAGAGGAGACACCAACAGATAGGGCAGTCTAACAGGGTAGAGGAGACACCAATAGACAGGGCAGTCTAACAGGGTAGAGGAGACACCGACAGATAGGGCAGTCTAACAGGGTAGAGGAGACACCAACAGATAGGGCAGTCTAACAGGGTAGAGGAGACACCAACAGATAGGGCAGTCTAACAGGGTATAGGAGACACCAACAGATAGGGCAGTCTAACAGGGTAGAGGAGACACCAATAGACAGGGCAGTCTAACAGGGTATAGGAGACACCAACAGACAGGGCAGTCTAACAGGGTAGAGGAGACACCGACAGACAGGGCAGTCTAACAGGGTAGAGGAGACACCGACAGACAGGGCAGTCTAACAGGGTATAGGAGACACCGACAGACAGGGCAGTCTAACAGGGTAGAGGAGACACCAACAGACAGGGCAGTCTAACAGGGTAGAGGAGACACCAATAGACAGGGCAGTCTAACAGGGTAGAGGAGACACCAACAGATAGGGCAGTCTAACAGGGTAGAGGAGACACCAACAGACAGGGCAGTCTAACAGGGCAGAGGAGACACCAACAGACAGGGCAGTCTAACAGGGTATAGGAGACACCAACAGACAGGGCAGTCTAACAGGGTAGAGGAGACACCAACAGACAGGGCAGTCTAACAGGGTATAGGAGACACCAACAGACAGGGCAGTCTAACAGGGTAGAGGAGACACCAACAGACAGGGCAGTCTAACAGGGTATAGGAAACACCGACAGACAGGGCAGTCTAACAGGGTAGAGGAGACACCAACAGACAGGGCAGTCTAACAGGGTAGAGGAGACACCAACAGACAGGGCAGTCTAACAGGGTAGAGGAGACACCAACAGACAGGGCAGTCTAACAGGGTAGAGGAGACACCAACAGACAGGGCAGTCTAACAGGGTAGAGGAGACACCAACAGACAGGGCAGTCTAACAGGGTATAGATGACACTCCTGTTTTTGCTAGGTTTTATTAGTATGTCCTGTCTGCATGTAATAGTGGAGTTGCCAGAGAGAAGGCCTGCAGACTGAGCCTACTCTACCAGGCCCCAGGAGGTTGTTAACTAGTAGATATGGGATCATAATAGCCCCAGTGTGTGTCTGGTCTACTGAGCCTGGTACAGTGTATACTCTGCTTGTTATCTCAGCTATCTACATTTCTTCATGACAGAGAAGCTCCACTATTTCATTTCATTGTAGGTCTCATCTATTTCATTGTAGGTCTCATCTATTTCAGTGTAGGTCTCATCTATTTCAGTCTAGGTCTCATCTATTTCAGTGTAGGTCTCATCTCTCCACATCTGAATCATCATGTCTGTAGCTAAAAGAGGGATGTGTCTCGCCTCTCATCACTCCTCTATGTCTGTGGCCGTTCATTCATTATTCACTCCTCCGTTGAGAGGACCTTCCTGATTTACTGATTAATAGCATACCAATTAATGATGCATTGATTGATTAATTGAGCTCCTCTTTCACCTGCCATCCTTAATGGATTGGTTACATTAAGACTGAGTGACTCTGTTATCGATCAGCAACATGTATTAATATATAAATATGACACTACTGCTGCTGAGGTATGGATGGCACCTCCAGTTTAGTAGAAGAATGAGCTGTCATGATACAATACCTTATCACATCTCTCTTCTCTCTTCTCCCACTTTCTATCTGTCCTTGTCTCTCTCTCTTTGCCTTTCTCCCATCGCCCTTTCTCTTCTCCCTCTCTCTGTCTGTCTCTCTATTCCTCCCCTCTCTGTAGAGTACGTTTAAGTTTAAGTCGGAGAGTGACATCCACCTGGCAGAGCACCATAAGCAGGTCCTGTATGATGGGAAGCTGGCCAGCTCCATCTCCTTTACCTACAACGCCAAGGCTACAGACGCCCAGCTCTGCCTGGAGTCATCGCCCAAGGAGAACGCCTCCATCTTCGTCCACTCACCCCACGCCCTTATGCTACAGGTTAGTTTCACTACATGTCCTTAATAAAACAGGTTAGTCTCACCCCATGTCCTTATGAAACAGGTTAGTCTCACCCCATGTCCTTATGAAACAGGTTAGTCTCACCCCATGTCCTTATGGAACAGGTTAGTCTCACCCCATGTCCTTATGAAACAGGTTAGTCTCACCCCATGTCCTTATGAAAGAGCTTAGTCTCACCCCATGTCCTTATGAAACAGCTTAGTCTCACCCCATGTCCTTATGAAACAGGTTAGTCTCACCCCATGTCCTTATGAAACAGGTTAGTCTCACCCCATGTCCTTATGAAACAGGTTAGTCTCACCCCATGTCCTTATGAAACAGGTTAGTCTCACCCCATGTCCTTATGAAACAGGTTAGTCTCACCCCATGTCCTTATGAAACAGGTTAGTCTCACCCCATGTCCTTATGAAACAGGTTAGTCTCACCCCATGTCCTTATGAAACAGGTTAGTCTCACCCCATGTCCTTATGAAACAGGTTAGTCTCAACCCATGTCCTTATGAAACAGGTTAGTCTCACCCCATGTCCTTATGAAACAGGTTAGTCTCACCCCATGTCCTTATGAAACAGGTTAGTCTCACCACATGTCCTTATGAAACAGGTAAGTCTCACCCCATGTCCTTATGAAACAGGTTAGTCTCACCCCATGTCCTTATGTAACAGGTTAGTCTCACCCCATGTCCTTATGAAACAGGTTAGTCTCACCCCATGTCCTTATGAAACAGGTTAGTCTCACCCCATGTCCTTATGAAACAGGTTAGTCTCACCCCATGTCCTTATGAAACAGGTTAGTCTCACCCCATGTCCTTATGAAATAGGTTAGTCTCACCCCATGTCCTTATGAAACAGGTTAGTCTCACCCCATGTCCTTATGAAATAGGTTAGTCTCACCCCATGTCCTTATGAAACAGGTTAGTCTCACCCCATGTCCTTATGAAACAGGTTAGTCTCACCCCATGTCCTTATGAAATAGGTTAGTCTCACCCCATGTCCTTATGAAACAGGTTAGTCTCACCCCATGTCCTTATGAAATAGGTTAGTCTCACCCCATGTCCTTATGAAACAGGTTAGTCTCACCCCATGTCCTTTTAATGTGTTTAATTAAGTTACAGTAAACTAACACTGTATTGTTCCCTGGTAGGATGTGAAGGCCATAGTGACCCACTCCATCCACAGTGCCATCCACTCAATAGGAGGGATCCAGGTGCTGTTTCCTCTCTTCTCCCAGCTGGACTACCATCAACCCAACGACCAGCACAACTACCAGAACCATGAGACCCAGCTGGAGACTACCGTCTGGTGAGTACATGAAGTTTCTGACATCTTCAAGTAAGTGTCTGAGTCTTCTACTATGTTGAGAATCAACATTCTAATTTACCCCTGCTGATCCTTGTCCTGAAGGTCCAGCGTTGTCCTTATCAGAGCGCTCCACTGAGCCCTGCTCCAATCAGAGCTCAGCCATAATCCTGAATTAGCTCAGTGACAGAGACCACACTGGGGAGAAACACACACACACAGCAGCTCTGAGTCAGGCTCTGCTCTGCCTCTGGCCCACTATCTGGTGCAGCCAGGGCTAAGCCTACTGGGTAGTGTAGTCACAGCCCTGCCCTGGGTTAAGCCTGATGGGTAGTGTTCCAGCCCAGCCAAGCCAGCTAGTGAACTCTGAGTGACTGCCTATTCTAGTGAGTCTACCACTAAACTAACTGATGACTTAACATTAACGCAGGGATGCAAAGTTAGGACCCAAACATATGATATGTGATTAACTCTACAATTAACTCTGTAAAGTTAAGATTTCCAGATTGTCCTACTAAATTGTGAACGTAAATTAAATCAAACAGTTACTCTATAAATGAGGAATGCATTCACTCAAATCAACTAACAGATGTATTAGTCACGAATGAATTAACACTCAATTACAGTATACATGAAATACATTATACAGAATAAAAAATGGTAAATGTGTTTCAGAAATGACACTTATATGGGTCTTTTAGAATGACCTCTAAGAGAAAAAGTCCAATGTGTGTCTGTAAACACATTGAGCTTGTAACCAAGGCCTCGATGAACCAAAAGAGACTCCAATCTTTTATGCTTGGTAAAACATAAAATCACCTGAATTAACATTTCTTTGCACTTTTCTGGGGGAAAACAAAAGGAAGGACATCACAACCGGATTCTAATCTAATTATCAAACTCGGAAATGTTAGTGTAACGACAGGGCACCAGGAAGCTGCCCAGTAACCGAAAGGTATACATGGGAATGTCCTGCCCAGGGTTGAAGGTGCAAGCAAGGATGTACCTCCCTCTTTGAAATGGTAAAACATGGTTATTTCTCTAGATTGAATAAACTACAGAACAAAATAGAAACCCCCCAAACCATAAAGTGCTGTGGTGTTGATGGTATCCTGAAGGAGATTATAAGATATACAGACAACAAATTCCAATTGGCTATACTTAAACTCTTTAACATCATCCTCAGCTCTGGCATCTTCCCCAATATTTGGAACCAATGACTGATCACCCCAATCCATTAAAGTAGATACAATTTTGACCCCACTAACTACCGGAGGATATGCGTCAACAGTAACCTTGGGAAAATCCTCTGCATTATCATTAACAGCAGACTCGTACATTTCCTCAGTGGAAACAATGTACTGAGCAAATGTCAAATTGGCTTTTTACCAAATTACCATATGACAGATCACGTATTCACCCTGCACACTCTAATAGACGAACAAACAAACCAAAACAAAGGCAATTTCAAAAAAGCTTTTGACTCAATTAGGCATGAGGGTCTGCTATACAAATTGATGGAAAGCGGTGTTGGAGGTAAAACATACAACATTATAAAATCCATGTACACAAACAACAAGTGTGCAGTTAAAATTGGCAAAAAACTGACACATTTCTTTCCACAGGGCTGTGGGGTGAGACAGGGATACAGCTTGAGCAACACCCTCTTCAACATATACAGTGCATTTGGAAAGTATTCAGACCCCTTCACTTTTTCCACAGGCTTATTATAAAATGGATTGAATAACAATAATTACAGATCAATCTACACACAATACCCCATAATGACAAAGTGAAAGCAGGTTTTTAGAAATGTTTGCAAATGTAGCTCGAAGGAATTGTCCGTAGAACTCTGAGACAGGATTGTGTCAAGGTACAGATCTTGGGAAGGGTACCACATTTTTTTGGCAGCATTGAAGGTCCCCAAGAACACAGTGGCCTCCATCATTGTTAAATGGAAGAAGTGTGGAACCACCAAGACTCTTCCTAGAGCTGGACAACCGGCCAAACTGAGCAATCGGGGGAGAAGGGCCTTGGTCAAGGAGGTGACCAAGAACCCAGTAGTCACTCTGACAGAGTTGTTCTGTGGAGATGGGAGAACTTTCCAGAAGGACAACCATCTCTGCATCACTCTACCAATCAGGCCTTTCTGGTAGAGTGGCCAGACGGAAGCCACTCCTCAATAAAAGGCACATGACAGCCCACTTGGAGTTTGCCAAAAGGCGCCTAAAGCACTCTCAGACAAGGAGAAACAAGATTCTCTGGTCTGATGAAACCAAGATTGAACTCTTTGGCCTGAATGCCAAGCGTCACGTCTGGAGGAAACCAGGCACCGCTCATCACCTGGCTAATACCATCCCTACGGTGACGCATGGTAGTGGCAGCATCATGCTGTGGGGAGGTTTTTCAGCAGCAGGGACTGGGAAACTAGTCATGATCGAGGGAAAGAGGAACGCAGCAAAGTACAGAGAGATCCTTGATGAAAACCTGCCCCAGAGCCCTCAGGAGCTCAGACTGGGGCGAAGGTTCACCTTCCATCCGGACAACAACCCTAAGCACACAGCCAAAATAATGCAGGAGAGGCTTCGGGACATATCTCTGAATGTCTTTGAGTGTCCCAGCCAGATCCCAGACTTGAACCCGATTGAACATCTCTGGAGAGACCTGAAAATAGCTGTGCAGCAACATTCCCCATCCAACCTGATAGAGCTTGAGAGGATCTGCAGAGAAGAATGGGAGAAACTCCCCAAATAGAGGTGCGCCAAGTGTCATACATTGTAGTGTCATACATTTTGCAACAATTTCTATTAACCTGTTTTTGCTTTGTCATTATTCGGGTATTGTGTGTAGATTGATGAGGGAAAAAGTGATTTAATCCATTTTAGAACAAGGCTGGAACATAACAAAATGTGGAAAAAGTGATTCTACAACCACCTAAAAGCAAGCAATTCCCAAACCTTCCATAACAAAGCCATCACATACAGACAAATTAACCTAGAGAAGAGTCCCCTTCAGCAAGCTGGTCCTGGGGCTCTGTTCACAAACATAAACAGACCCCACAGAGCCCCAGGACAGAAACACAATTAGACCCAACCAAATCATGAGAAAAATATAATTACTTGATACTTTGGAAAGAATTGACCAATAAAACAGAGCAACATGGAATGCTATTTGGCCCTAAACAGTGAGTACATAGTGGCAGAATACCTGATCACTGTGACTGATCCAAAAAATTAAGGAAAGCTTTGACTATGTACAGACTCAGTGAGCATAGCCTGCCATAGGCAGACCAGGCTCTCAAGAGTGATACCTAGTGTGTTTTCCAAATGAATGTATTCAACTGAAATGTGTTTTCCACATTTAACCAGAGAGGTGCCTTAATTGACATCCCTGTCTTCGGCGCCTAGGGGAACAGTGGGTTAACTGCCTTGCTTAGGGGCAAAACAACATATTTTTACCTTGTCAGCTCAGGGATTCAATCCAGCAACATTCCAGTTACTGGCCCAACACTCTAACCACTAGGCTACCTGCCGCCCCAAGAGAAGACAGTATGTGCACACTACCCACAAAATGAGGTGGAAGCTGAGCTTCACTTCCTAACCTCCTGCCAAATGTATGACCATATTAGAGACACATACAGTATTTCCATCAGATTATATAGACCCACAAATAATTTGAAAACATGTCTGATTTTGATAAATTCACGTCTGTTGGGTGAAATACCACAGTGTGCCATAACAGCAACACGATTTGTGAACTGTTGCCACAAGAAAAGGGCAACCAATGAAGAACAAACACCAACGTAAATACAACCCATATTTATGTTTTTGCACATTGTTACAACACTGTATATAGACATAATATGACATTTGAAATGTCTCTATTCCTTTGAAACTTTTGTGAGTGTTTACTGTTAATTTTGTATTGTTTATTTCACTTTTGTTTATTATCTATTTCACTTGCTTTGGCAATGTTTACATATGTTTCCCATGTCAATAAAGCGTGTTGAATTGAATTAAAGCCATTGATCGTGATTGACAACACGGTGTGCTGTCGCCAGCCAGTTGCATACGTAGTCTGTGTCCAGAGTCTAAGAAGGTCATCATCTCTCCCCACTACACTTGCTCTTGTCCTGCAGAGCTGTGTGCTCATCACTGTGTCCTTGTGATGTGTCTGGGCCTGGAGAGAGTCCCTCTGGAGGACCCGAGGAAAGCGGATTAGCGAGTGTCAGAGAGAGCCTCTGTCATACTGCCAAGACACAGTCACTCTGCCAGGACAGGCTTTAACTGAGGGACCCACTATGAAGACAGTAACTGACCCCAATGCAGCAGTAAACAGCCCCTCCACTTCTTCTCAGAGGATACCATGTCTTTGGGATTAGAGACTGATAAAAGGACTAGGATGGGCTGGGGCTACAATATGAGGTTTGGAGCAGAGGCTAAGAGATTAGGCTGGGGCTAAGAGATTAGGCTGGGGCTAGGAGATTAGGCTGGGGCTAGGAGATTAGGCTGGGCTAGGAGATGAGGCTGGAGCTAGGAGAAAAGGCTGGAGCTAGGAGATGAGGCTGGAACTAGGGGAGAAGGCTGGAACTAGGAGATGAGGCAGGGGCTAGGAGAGACTGCTGGGCTAGGAGATGAGGCTGGGGCTAGGAGATGAGGCTGGGGCTAGGAGATAAGGCTGGGCTAGGAGAGAAGGCTGGGGCTAGGAGATTAGGCTGGGGCTAGGAGATTAGGCTGGGCTAGGAGATTAGGCTGGGCTAGGAGATTAGCCTGGGCTAAGAGAGAAAGCTGGGGCTAGGAGATTGGGCTGGGCTAGGAGATTAGGCTGGGCCTAGGAGATAAGGCTGGGGCTAGGAGATTAGGCTGGGCTAGGAGATGAGGCTGGGGCTAGGAGAGAAGACTGGGGCTAGGAGATGGGGCTGGGGCTAGGAGAGAAGGCTGGAACTAGGAGATGAGGCTGGGGCTAGGAGATAAGGCTGGGCTAGGAGATTAGGCTGGGCTAGGAGAGAAGGCTGGGGCTAGGAGATTAGGCTGGGGCTAGGAGATTAGGCTGGGGCTAGGAGATTAGGCTGGGCTAGGAGATTAGGCTGGGCTAGGAGATTAGGCGGGGCTAAGAGAGAAAGCTGGGGCTAGGAGATTAGGCTGGGCTAGGAGATTAGGCTGGGCCTAGGAGATAAGGCTGGGGCTAGGAGATTAGGCTGAGCTAGGAGATGAGGCTGGGGCTAGGAGAGAAGACTGGGGCTAGGAGATGGAGCTGGGGCTAGGAGAGAAGGCTGGGGCTAGGAGATGAGGCTGGGGGTGAAGCTAGGAGAGAAGGCTGGGGCTAGGAGAGAAGGCTGGAACTAGGAGATGGGGCTGGGGCTAGGAGAGAAGGCTGGAACTAGGAGATGAGGCTGGGGCTAGGAGAGAAGGCTGGGGCTAGGAGATGAGGCTGGAACTAGGGGAGAAGGCTGGAACTTGGAGATGAGGTAGGGGCTATGAGAGAAGGCTGGAACTAGGAGATGAGGCTGGGGCTAGGAGAGAAGGCTGGGGCTAGGAGATGAGGCTGGAACTAGGAGAGAAGGCTGGAACTTGGAGATGAGGTAGGGGCTATGAGAGAAGGCTGGGGCTAGGAGATGAGGCTGGGGCTAGGAGATGAGGCTGGGGCTAGGAGATGAGGCTGGGGCTAGGAGAGAAGGCTGGGGCTAGGAGATGAGGCTGGAACTAGGGGAGAAGGCTGGAACTTGGAGATGAGGTAGGGGCTATGAGAGAAGGCTGGGGCTAGGAGATGAGGCTGGAACTAGGGGAGAAGGCTGGAACTAGGAGATGAGGCAGGGGCTAGGAGAGAAGGCTGGGGCTAGGAGATGAGGCTAGGCGCTGGGCTTCGGAGATGAGTCTGGGGCTAGGACATGAGGCAGGGAGCTGGGGCAAGGAGAGAAGGCTGGGGCCAGATGAGTCTGGGCCTAGGAGATGAGTCTGGGCCTAGGATATGAGTCTGGGCCTAGGAGATGAGTCTGGGGCTAGGAGATGAGGCTGGGAGCTGGGGGTTAGGATATACAGTCTCTAGCTGATTTCTGACTTCCTCAGAAGATGACCTTGAATTAGCCTATCCTCTGTCTGTCTCTCTCCAATTCTGCTGCTGCCTTGTATAATTTTCCCTCTCGACTACCTGACTGGTAGGATAATCAGAGGAACAAGGTTCGCCTAGAGATGGTAAAGGAGAATCTACACTGAGACACAGACAGCCCCAGGACCACCATACTGTATGATATAATGATGGTATTGCACAGTAGAGGAGCAATTTATCTACATTTTGACACATTTGGCTTTTTATTTGCGTACTCCTGCACACCTCCTGATGTGTGTCCATATCCTTATAAACCTGTGTGTGTGTGTTGCAGTGCCACCCTCCTGGTGTTCCTGGTTGATCTGTTGAAGAGCTCAGTGGCGATGCAGGAACAGATGCTGGGAGGGAAAGGATTCCTTGTAATCGGGTTTCTGCTGGAGAAGGTAGAAACTCTAACCTAAACCATAAAGCACACTGGAGATAAGGCAAGACTCTTTGTCATCTTCCATAGTTTTGAATGTATGTCCTGCTTTGCTTTGATGTTGTGTCTATGGGTTTTTAATGATCCAATCAATCAAAATCAATCAATTAAATCAATACATCATACCTTGTACCTCAAATGGCATGCTATTCCCCATATAGTGCACTACAGTTGACCAAATCTACAGGGTTTGGTTTGGCCTAATTGTCACGATCGTCGTTTAAATAAGTGGACCAAGGCACAGCGTGAGTAGAGTTCCACATATTTATTACAGTGAAACTTAAAAACAACAAAGAACTAACGAACGTGCAGTACGTAGCGCACATAGGCACTAAACAAAACAATATCCCACAACGCAGGTGGGAAAAGGGACACACTAAGTATGATCCCCAATTAGAGTCAACGATATTCAGCTGCCTCCAATTGGGAACCATACTCACACACCAACATAGAACTGTAATAACTAGAAAACCCCCCTAGTCCCGCTCTGACCTATTACACCATAGAGAACCCCGAGGGCTCTCTATGGTCAGGGCATGACACTAATAGAGCTCTGGTCAAAAGGTAGTGCATTATATAGGGAGTAGAGTGCAATTTAAGTTTACCCGTTCTTACTTTCTATGGTGTGCCAGGCAACAGCTGATGACAGTTATTTATAGATTGATATCTTTCAACCAATGTCCCTTAATATTCTGTAGTTCAAAAGCCTCTTTACTCCTCACTCTCAGTCCAAGGATATCAAAAGGACCAGAATTAGATCCATGGTTCTGAAACAGACAGGGACACAACAGGGCATCAGCCAGTCAGGCGGACTGTGTAATGCTGTTTGAAACATGGAGCCCAGTAGGCCTCGGACTGATAAGATCAAACCACAGATCAAAGAACAGAGCAGAGAGGCACAGAGGTGAGGAAGAGATTTGGAAGAAGAATCCACTTTGTGTTTTGAAGGGAATGTCGTCTCACTGCTTCCCCAGCCAGCCGCTGTCAGGCTGTATCCAAAATGGCATCCTATTCCCAACATAGGGCTCTGGTCAAAAGAAGTGCACTATGGAGCCTTTTTGGATGCAGACAGACTGTCCTATAGCATCCTGACATCTATCCATCAGAGTCCAGCAGAGCCCAGATCTCAGGGCCAGGAACAGGTGGCTGTAACAGAGGCCCGACGGGGGAAACACCCTCTCTCTGTCTCTCTCTCTTTCTCTCCTCTCCCTCCCGCTGCCAACTCTCACACACTGACACCATCCTACCATCTGGTTTAGATCTGTTTATATCACAGGTAGAATATTAGGAGAGACTACCTGTACCTGGTCAGGAGACATTTTGACAGACAACAATAATAACAGAAAGACTCCTGGATGCTCAGTCAAATGCTCTGAAACTTGGCTTGTTTGGTGAAATGTCTATACATCCCAGTTGATTACTTCAAAATGGTGAAACTCCTCGATGGCACTGCTAAAACAGGCAAGTGAACCCTCTATTCAACTCTATGGTTGGCTTATTATTATTGATTGATTGATTGGTTGACTAGGTTGATTGATTGATTGAATATCCAGTGGTCTGACCATTCCCTGTGCCCTCAGTCCTCCAGGGTCCACATCACTCGTGCGGTCCTGGAGCAGTTCCTGTCCTTCGCTAAGTACCTGGATGGGTTAACCCATGGAGCGCCACTCCTCAAACAGCTCTGTGACCACATCCTGTTCAACGCAGCCATCTGGATACACACCCCCGCCAAGGTAAGCCCTGCCCGACACCCCCACCATGGTAAGCTCCATCCCCACACCCCCACGCAATCTGGTTCCACTGGGTCCAGGTAGATCCATGGTAACCCACCTGAGTTCTGACTCACTGAAGACTGTATAGAGCGTTACTCACTTCTACCATGATCCATTATGTAACACAACAGGGTCCTGATATTAGTGGATATTTTCTCCTCTGTATTGAAGGCTGCACCACTGACTCAGGTTTACTGCCTGCTGTCACAATCAGCTCCTCAACCCTGATAAGTATGGAAAGTCAAAGAGTGAAAACACATAATTACCCGTGAAGAAGTGGATGAGACGGATCAGAGGAGCTGGGTTGTGTGGAGAATCCATTCTCACTCACTCCTCACCGCTGCTGGTGGCTCTTATGAATAAACACACAACAGCTGAGGGGAAAAATGTCTCAGGAGTTGTGGTTGAGAGAGTCTCTGGAGGCCGTCCTCAGACCCCCACACACACTCCTCTCACATTGAGCAGAGAGAGAGCGAGAGAGATTGTTGTTACTGTGTTCCCGTGGACGATATTGATTATTATTATTTTAATTGTGTTAATATTGTAAATCTCCAAAGTAAACTTTGGCAATATGTTCAATGCTACGTCATGCCGATGAGAGAGAGAGAGGGTTGGAGCACTTTTAGATATCTCCTCTCCGTTAGACAGAGTAAAAGCTGTAGAGGGACTGTGTAGGATTATAGTCCAGTCTATTGCTAATTACAGAAGCTGTATTAATGAGCCTGAACAGAGCACAGCGGAGAGATGGAGAGAGAGGAGAGGGGGGTGATGAGAGGAGGCTATTATAGTGGGTTCTAATGAGTGTGATGTATGGTGAGCCACAGCAGCCTGTCTCGCTCTCTGTTCTACACCTGCATGGAGGGTGATGGGCTCAGCTCAGCTTGAACCTCTTTAATTCCGTTCACAGCCTTAATGTAATACTTTGAGCAGCCTGGAGTGGGTTATAAATGATTATACCTGATAGCAATATTCATGTAGAATCACTGGGTATAGGTTCATGGTTTGTTTGTTTGTGTGTGTGTGTGCACGCATTCATGCGTGTGTGTACTCTCCCCTCAGGTCCAGCTCTCTCTGTACACATACCTGTCTGCAGAGTTTATCGGCACAGCAACCATCTACAACACCATCCGTCGTATTGGGACTGTGCTGCAGCTGATGCACAGTCTGAAGTACTACTACTGGACCTGTAACCCTGAGGCCAGCAGTGGCATTACACCTAAAGGACTGGGTAAACACTCACACACCACTCACACACCACTCACACACCACTCACACACCACTCACACACCACAGGTCCAGAGATGACAGGCATCTCTTCTCTGTGTAGTAACAGGCTGCCATGAGGCGGCTGTCTGCTGTGTTGGAAGTCAATATCCCCCTGAACTGTCATGTCTTCTTCCTCTCTCAGCTTTTTCCTCTCTGAAACTATTTAGAAGGCTCCGAGGGCCAGGTTCTGATACAGACCTACAGTATATGGTTGGAAGCAGTACTGCATGTATCCTACAGGTCAGGTTAGAACAGTGCTGATGAACCTGGTCTTTGTCTCAAATGGCATCCTATAGGGCTCCAGGCAAAAGAAGTGCACTGTGTAAGGAATAGGGTGCCATTTGGATGTAACCACAGGAGAGAAGTGCAGTTTATTCCACAGAGGAAGTAGATGTGTATTAACTGTGTAATGAATAGTTGATGCAACAGCTTTGCCTCTATTGACAGAGTTCACATGGTTAATGATTGCTCACGAAGCCCAGAAAACAGCAAGCAGCATGAACATTAATCAACAGTAGGCTGGAGAATGTTGCCAGAGCTACAGACTAGTCCTATATGAAATATTGAGGAGAGCTACAGTACAGATCTATGTGAAGTAGGATACTGAGTGTGTTTGTCTGTTGAAGGGAGAGTTTTATATATAGACAGCTCTGGAACGTTCTGCTACGGTTATGTTCTGATCTGGGGAAGGGTTTGGACATTCTGGGTAGTTTTTACTGATGTTGATGAATAATAGATATTGTGTTATAGATTGCCTGTTTTGGTTGTTCTTACTAATGTCATGGCCTGTTTTGCTTTAGTATGTGTTGCAAAAACAGTGAGACAAACAGTACTAGTGTATAAGATATTTGTTGAAGTTCGTAGCCATGTTCTGTTTGTTGAGGTTCGTAGCCATGTTCTGTTTGTTGAAGTTCGTAGCCAGGACATTGACCTCATCCCGTCAGTTGAGGATGCCTGGTCATTCTTTAAAAGTAACTTCCTCACCATTTTAGATAAGCATGCTCCGTTCAAAAAATGCAGAACCAAGAACAGATACAGCCCTTGGTTCACTCCAGACCTGACTGCCCTCGACCAGCACAAAAACATCCTGTGGCGGACTGCAATAGCATCGAATAGCCCCCGTGATATGCAACTGTTCAGGGAAGTCAGGAACCAATACACGCAGTCAGTCAGGAAAGCTAAGGCCAGCTTCTTCAGGCAGAAGTTTGCATCCTGTAGCTCCAACTCCAAAAAGTTCTGGGACACTGTGAAGTCCATGGAGAACAAGAGCACCTCCTCCCAGCTGCCCACTGCACTGAGGCTAGGAAACACGGTCTCCACCGATAAATCCATGATTATCGAAAACTTCAATAAGCACTTCTCAACGGCTGGCCATGCCTTCCGCCTGGCTACTCCAACCTCGGCCAACAGCTCCGCCCCCCGTAGTTCCTCACCCAAGCCTCTCCAGGTTCTCCTTTACCCAAATCCAGATAGCAGATGTTCTGAAAGAGCTGCAAAACCTGGACCCGTACAAATCAGCTGGGCTTGACAATCTGGACCCGCTATTTCTGAAACTATCTGCCGCCATTGTCGCAACCCCTATTACCAGCCTGTTCAACCTCTCTTTCATATCGTCTGAGATCCCCAAGGATTGAAAGCTGCCGCAGTCATCCCCCTCTTCAAAGGGGGAGACACCCTGGACCCAAACTGCTATAGACCTATATCCATCCTGCCCTGCCTATCTAAGGTCTTCGAAAGCCAAGTCAACAAACAGGTCACTGACCATCTCGAATCCCACCGTACCTTCTCCGCTGTGCAATCTGGTTTCCGAGCCGGTCACGGGTGCACCTCAGCCACACTCAAGGTACTAAATGATATCATAACCGCCATCGATAAAAGACAGTACTGTGCAGCCGTCTTCATCGACCTCGCCAAGGCTTTCGACTCTGTCAATCACCAAATTCTTATCGGCAGACTCAACAGCCTCGGTTTTTCGGATGACTGCCTTGCCTGGTTCACCAATTACTTTGCAGACAGAGTTCAGTGTGTCAAATCAGAGGGCATGCTGTCCGGTCCTCTGGCAGTCTCTATGGGGTGCCACAGGGTTCAATTCTCGGGCCGACTCTTTTCTCTGTATATATCAATGATGTTGCTCTTGCTGCGGGCGATTCCCTGATCCACCTCTACGCAGACGACACCATTCTATATACTTTCGGCCCGTCATTGGACACTGTGCTATCCAACCTCCAAACGAGCTTCAATGCCATACAGCACTCCTTCCGTGGCCTCCAACTGCTCTTAAACGAGTAAAACCAAATGCATGCTTTTCAACCGATCGCTGCCTGCACCCGCATGCCCGACTAGCATCACCACCCTGGATGGTTCCAACCTTGAATATGTGGACATCTATAAGTACCTAGGTGTCTGGCTAGACTGCAAACTCTCCTTCCAGACTCACATCAAACATCTCCAATCAAAATCAAATCCAGAGTCGGCTTTCTATTCCGCAACAAAGCCTCCTTCACTCACGCTGCCAAGCTTACCCTAGTAAAACTGACTATCCTACCGATCCTCGACTTCGGCGATGTCATCTACAAAATGGCTTCCAACACTCTACTCAGCAAACTGGATGCAGTCTATCACAGTGCCATCCGTTTTGTCACTAAAGCACCTTATACCACCCACCACTGCGACTTGTATGCTCTAGTCGGCTGGCCCTCACTACATATTCGTCGCCAGACCCACTGGCTCCAGGTCATCTACAAGTCCATGCTAGGTAAAGCTCCGCCTTATCTCAGTTCACTGGTCACGATGGCAACACCCATCCGTAGCACGCGCTCCAGCAGGTGTATCTCACTGATCATCCCTAAAGCCAACACCTCATTTGGCCGCCTTTCGTTCCAGTACTCTGCTGCCTGTGACTGGAACGAATTGCAAAAATCGCTGAAGTTGGAGACTTTTATCTCCCTCTCCAACTTCAAACATCAGCTATCCGAGCAGCTAACCGATCGCTGCAGCTGTACATAGTCTATAGGTAAATAGCTCACCCCTTTTCACCTACCTCATTCCCATACTGTTTTTATACTGTTTTTATTTATTTACTTTTCTGCTCTTTTGCACACCAATATCTCTACCTGTACATGCCCATCTGATCATTTATCACTCCAGTGTTAATCTGCAAAATTGTATTATTCGCCTACCTCCTCATGCCTTTTGCACACATTGTATATAGACTGCCCATTTTTTTCTACTGTGTTATTGACTTGCTAATTGTTTACTCCATGTGTAACTCTGTGTTGTCTGTTCACACTGCTATGCTTTATCTTGGCCAGGTCGCAGTTGCAAATGAGAACTTGTTCTCAACTAGCCTACCTGGTTAAATAAAGGTGAAATAAATAAAAATAAAAATAAATGTTCTGTTTGTTGAGGTTAGTAGCCATGTTCTGTTTGTTGAGGTTAGTAGCCATGTTCTGTTTGTTGAGGTTAGTAGCCATGTTCTGTTTGTTGAAGTTAGTAGCCATATTCTGTTTGTTGAGGTTCGTAGCCATGTTCTGTTTGTTGAGGTTCGTAGCCATGTTCTGTTTGTTGAGGTTAGTAGCCATGTTCTGTTTGTTGAGGTTAGTAGCCATGTTCTGTTTGTTGAAGTTAGTAGCCATATTCTGTTTGTTGAGGTTCGTAGCCATATTCTGTTTGTTGAGGTTCGTAGCCATATTCTGTTTGTTGAAGTTAGTAGCCATGTTCTGTTTGTTGAGGTTAGTAGCCATATTCTGTTTGTTGAAGTTAGTAGCCATGTTCTGTTTGTTGAGGTTCGTAGCCATATTCTGTTTGTTGAGGTTCGTAGCCATGTTCTGTTTGTTGAAGTTAGTAGCCATATTCTGTTTGTTGAGGTTCGTAGCCATGTTCTGTTTGTTGAAGTTCGTAGCCATGTTGTTTGTTGAAGTTCGTAGCCATGTTCTGTTTGTTGAGGTTCGTAGCCATGTTCTGTTTGTTGAAGTTCGTAGCCATGTTCTGTTTGTTGAAGTTAGTAGCCATGTTCTGTTTGTTGAAGTTAGTAGCCATGTTCTGTTTGTTGAAGTTCGTAGCCATGTTCTGTTTGTTGAGGTTAGTAGCCATGTTCTGTTTGTTGAAGTTCGTAGCCATGTTCTGTTTGTTGAAGTTAGTAGCCATGTTCTGTTTGTTGAGGTTAGTAGCCATGTTCTGTTTGTTGAGGTTAGTAGCCATGTTCTGTTTGTTGAGGTTAGTAGCCATGTTCTGTTTGTTGAGGTTCGTAGCCATGTTCTGTTTGTTGAAGTTCGTAGCCATGTTCTGTTTGTTGAGGTTCGTAGCCATGTTCTGTTTGTTGAGGTTCGTAGCCATGTTCTGTTTGTTGAGGTTCGTAGCCATGTTCTGTTTGTTGAGGTTCGTAACCATGTTCTGTTTGTTGAGGTTCGTAGCCATGTTCTGTTTGTTGAGGTTAGTAGCCATGTTCTGTTTGTTGAGGTTAGTAGCCATGTTCTGTTTGTTGAGGTTCGTAGAACCTGGAGGTTATGTTATGATCCTTCTATTTCCATTAGATCTGATTTTCCTTTGTCTCAGAGCATTCTGGTGTTGCCTGTAGATAGGGAGAGGGAATGGGAGAGAGATAAAGGGAAAGGGAGATAGGGAGAGAGCTAGTAGATAATCAAGTGTTCAATTATAAGAACAAAGAGATGTTGGTTGAAACGGAGCTGCTGCTGCAGGTACACTCTGGCTACATCCCAAATGGCACCCTATTCCCTATATAGTCCACTACTTTTGACCAGGGCCCTTAGGTAAAAAGTAGTGGACTATGCATGGAATGGAATGTAGGTAATAAGGTGCCATTTGGGACGCAGAACACTTTGTCTCTGGAAATGTTGCTGCTGGTTTCTCTGGGAGCCTGTAAATAGAGAGTCATCAAATTAAACCAATGCATCATCCTCTCACACACAGCCACTGCAGTGCAGGCTCAATTTCATTCAATCCCTAACATGCGCTTGCACACACAATCTCTCTCTCTCGCCCTTGCACTCTCTCTCTCATTCTCGCTCTCGTGCTCTGTCTCTCTCTGAATGATTCTGTTAGACACACAGTCTGTTGGTCCTGCTCCTCTTATGTAGTCACATCCTCTGAAGTCACATTTCTAAT
The DNA here is from genome assembly GCF_023373465.1 of Oncorhynchus keta. Lineage (NCBI taxonomy): Eukaryota > Metazoa > Chordata > Actinopteri > Salmoniformes > Salmonidae > Oncorhynchus > Oncorhynchus keta. Next base: position 16,930,799 of record NC_068438.1, on the reverse strand, counting down.
TTCAGGTCACACTCTCAGTGTCTGGAACTGATCCATTTGGATAAGAGCCGTAACAATATTTTCTACATTCCAAGTGGCACCCTATTCCCTACGTAGTGCACTACTTTGACCAGAGCCCTATAGGGCACTATAAGGATTAGGGTGCCATTTTGGACACAGACAATATTGTCTCATCTTGCACATGGCTGAGAACCTGTGTATCCTCCCAGTGAAAACATAGAGTATTGATCAACCCTGTGAAATATTATCCAAAGCTATTACTGCCAGCTTTATCTGAACCAAGCCAAGGGTGAAAGTCAAATTAGTTCAATTTCCTAAGTCTCTATAATAGGATGTGTGTAGGAAGCACACTGTCATGATTGCTATGGATTAATTACTAGTCGAGTCACACTGACTCACTGTAGCGAGGAGGAGAAAAAGGATTTCTGCATTAATAACACAAACATAAATCATTTATCAATAAAGTGAACCTTATACTCCTCCTGCCCAATACACCAGGTAGGTTGACTGAACCAACCAATGAGAGCCTGAGGATCAACAGTCCATGAATGTAATTGGTTGTGATTAAGTTGGATGCAGCATGTGGATACAGCTGTGTTGTTAAGGATGCTGTTATCTACGACTTGTTCTGTCCCTGAACTGTGTTCTCAGATGGCTCTCTATTAATCAGTCTGACAAGGAGCTGAGGGAGCCTGTGTTGAAGGGCTTCCATTGATTTCTGAGGGGAAACAGGACAGTCAGATGTTGTGTTACATTGTGTCTGACAGCAGAGGACTATCCTCACTCTGGGAGATACATTCTCATATGTCTTGTGTAAATGAAAGCTTGGTGTTATTGATCTCTCTGTGGCAGAAACCTGTCCACGTACACTATATGTAGAACAGTATGTTGACAACCTTTCAAATGAGTGGATCCGGCTATTTCAGCCACAACCGTTGCTGACAGATGTATAAAATGCAGCACACAGCCTTGCAATCTCCATAGACAAACATTGACAGTAGAATGGCCTTACTGAAGAGCTCAGTGACTCAACATGGCACCGTCATAGGATGCCACCTTTCCAACAAGTCAGTTTGTCAAATTTCTGCCCTGCTAGAGCGGTCGTGGTCAACTGTAAGTGCTGTTATTGTGAAGTGGAAATGTGTAGGAGCAACAACGGCTCAGCCGTGAAGTGGTAGGCCACACAATCTCACAGAACGGGACCGCCGAGTCCTGACCGCATAGTGCTGGGCAGCAGCTGTAATCAATAACCAACCGTCTATAATGTGTCATATCTTATATCTGGTCAGTCATCTGGGTTTGGCAGTGTTATGCATACAGCACCCTGTTGACTTGTACTGCGCTCTGTACATTTCTGATAGCGATGGATCGTCTCTGAGATGTGAAGTCAACATCAGACTGTGTGTGTGCACGTTACTGATCCCAGTGATTCGGTCTGTGTTTGTCCTCAGATGGTCCAAGGCCCACCCAGCAGGAGATCATCTCTCTCAGGGCTTTCATGTTGCTGTTCCTCAAACAACTCATCCTCAAGGTACTGCACACACACACACACACACACACACACACACACACACACACACACACACACACACACACACACACACACACACACACACACACACACACACACACACACACACACACACACACACACACACACACACACCACACACACTCCGCACCAAAACAGTTTATCTCCACCAGAAAGGCATCATGGGTAATTGCTCTGGAACCATTATGGTCCAATCAGCATGCAAGTTCAGGTTTCTTAGCTCCAACAACATGGCAGCAGGCTCCATTTCTGCCACAACTACCACCCCCAGCAGCCTAGGCCTGCAGCCTGGGGCCACTACGGAAATAAGCAGAATTTAAACAACGGAGGGAAAATAAACTGGCTACTAATAAAAAATATCTACAATCCTGAACAGCATCAGCATCAGCTACATGCGTACACACACACACACACACACACACACACACACACACACACACACACACACACACACACACACACACACACACACACACACACACACACACACACACACACACACACACACACAGCTCAAACAGCAATTAACTTCCAATCTGTTCCTGCAGAGAGTCTGGTTCCTCCTCAGATGTGTTGTAAACAACAACAGGAGACTGGGGAACGAACACTGAACGTGCTGCAATATTATAGTAATTTCACAAACCAGCATTTGTCAACTGGTTCCAAAATTAGAATCATTATCCATCAACAGCATAGCTCATGCCTACATTTATCTCCTGGTTACTGGCATACAAACACTCTGGCGTTAGCTTCAGTATATAGCAGAACTGTCAGTGTTTACTAATCAATCTAAGGCAGTTTCCCATCTGTTTCTGTTAATAGTAGGAACACATTGTTTCTTTGGTCAGTGTGAAAACGTGTGTGTCATTTCTTAGGACCGAGGTGTGAAGGAAGATGAGCTGCAGAGTATCCTGAACTACCTGCTAACCATGCATGAGGTGAGTTTCAAGCCTCCATGGTTCTGTGCTGTTAAAAAATATATATTTTTTTACCGTTATTTAACTTGGCAAGGCAGTTAAGAACAAATTCTTCATTATAATGACGTCTTATCCTGGCCAAACCCTGAATACGCTGGGCCAATTGTGCAGCTCCTTCAGAATCACGGCCGGATGGGATTTAGCCTGGTTTCGAACCAGGGACTGCAGTGACAGCTCTTGCACTGAGATGCAGTGTCTTAGACCACTGCACCACTCAGGAGCTGTAGTTGTGTAGTGTTGTGAGGTCTGTTCATTGATGATGGTATGTCCATCTACTGTATGGAGCTTTAATCTCTCCATCTCTCTCCCTTCCTCTATCCCTCTCCATTTCTCACCCCCTCTCTCTCCCTTTCTCTATCCCTCTCTCTTTCTTTCTTTTTCTAATTCCTCTCTCTCTCTCTCTCTCTCTCTCTCTCTCTCTCTCTCTCTCTCTCTCTCTCTCTCTCTCTCTCTCTCTCTAGGATGATAATATACATGATGTTCTTCAGCTGGTAGTGGCTCTGATGTCAGAACACCCAGCCTCCATGATTCCAGCTTTCGACCAGAGGAACGGCATACGGTACACACACACAGCCCCTGGGGAACAAAGCCCCCTTTCTGTTGATGCACAAAATGCATGTAATAACATCACATCTCTAACATTGGAGCCAGTGTTGTGAATCTACATGATACCTGTTGAATAATTCACATATTCTGTAAGAAGAAATCTACATAGAAATGATATGATATTAACATATTCATTTTTATTTCATACACTGATGATCAAACATACTGTATGCCCTGTGTATTCTATGAAATATACATGTATATCAGCCACGGACTCCTGCTGAGTTCTCAGCATCTTCACTGCAGGAAATGGAATGGCTCAGTTTTGATCAGGAAAATAATTTAGTTGTCACTCCGACACACAGACTCTCAACACAGACAGGGAGGTCTTTCCCTGCACACCCGACTAGTTCAACCTGGTTTCATTGTCTGCGTCCCACCACTCCATTCCATTTATAGTGCACTATGACCAGAGCCCATAGGGGACACAATCATTAACATGTCCACATGTGACTCATATGACTCCTGTCCTGTTCCAGGGTGATGTACAAGCTGCTGGCCTCGAAGACTGAGAGCATCAGAGTCCAGTCCCTCAAAGTCCTAGGATACTTTCTCAAACACCTGGGACACAAGTGAGTTATTACCCCTCCCTCCCTCCCTCCCTCCCTCCCTATCTCGCTCCATGAAAGACTGTCCCCAAGAGAGGTCTGGATCTATGAAAGACATTCTCTTCTCCTCTTCTCCTCTTCTCTTCTTCTGTTCACCCCTCTTCTCTTCTTCTGTTCTCCCTTCTTCTCTTCTTCTGTTCTCACCTCTTCTCTTCTTCTGTTCACCCCTCTTCTCTTCTTATGTTCACCCCTCTTCTCTTCTTCTGTTCACCCCTCTTCTCTTCTTCTGTTCACCCCTCTTCTCTTCTTCTGTTCTCACCTCTTCTCTTCTTCTGTTCACCCCTCTTCTCTTCTTCTGTTCACCCCTCTTTTCTTCTTCTTTTCTCACCTCTTCTCTTCTTCTTTTCTCACCTCTTCTCTTCTTCTGTTCTCACCTCTTCTCTTCTTCTGTTCTCACCTCTTCTCTTCTTCTGTTCACCCCTCTTCTCTTCTTCTGTTCTCACCTCTTCTCTTCTTCTTTTCTCACCTCTTCTCTTCTTCTGTTCTCACCTCTTCTCTTCTTCTGTTCTCACCTCTTCTCTTCTTCTGTTCTCACCTCTTCTCTTCTTCTGTTCTCAACTCTTCTCTTCTTCTGTTCACCCCTCTTCTCTTCTTCTGTTCACACCTCTTCTCTTCTTCTGTTCACCCCTCTTCTCTTCTTCTGTTCTCACCTCTTCTCTTCTTCTGTTCACACCTCTTCTCTTCTTCTGTTCTCACCTCTTCTCTTCTTCTGTTCACCCCTCTTTTCTTCTTCTGTTCACACCTCTTCTCTTCTTCTGTTCTCACCTCTTCTCTTCTTCTGTTCTCAACTCTTCTCTTCTTCTGTTCACACCTCTTCTCTTCTTCTGTTCACACCTCTTCTCTTCTTCTGTTCTCAACTCTTCTCTTCTTCTGTTCACCCATCTTCTCTTCTTCTGTTCTCAACTCTTCTCTTCTTCTGTTCACACCTCTTCTCTTCTTCTGTTCTCACCTCTTCTCTTCTTCTGTTCTCACCTTTTCTCTTCTTCTGTTCTCACCTCTTCTCTTCTTCTGTTCACCCCTCTTTTCTTCTTCTGTTCTCAACTCTTCTCTTCTTCTGTTCACACCTCTTCTCTTCTTCTGTTCTCACCTCTTCTCTTCTTCTGTTCTCACCTCTTCTCTTCTTCTGTTCTCACCTCTTCTCTTCTTCTGTTCTCAACTCTTCTCTTCTTCTGTTCTCACCTCTTCTCTTCTTCTGTTCACCCCTCTTCTCTACTTCTGTTCACCCCTCTTCTCTTCTTCTGTTCACACCTCTTCTCTTCTTCTGTTCACACCTCTTCTCTTCTTCTGTTCACACCTCTTCTCTTCTTCTGTTCACACCTCTTCTCTTCTTCTGTTCACACCTCTTCTCTTCTTCTGTTCACACCTCTTCTCTTCTTCTGTTCACACCTCTTCTCTTCTTCTGTTCACACCTCTTCTCTTCTTCTGTTCTCCCTTCTTCTCTTCTTCTGTTCACCCCTCTTCTGTTCACCCCTCTTCTCTTCTTCTTTTCTCTTCTCTTCTTCTTTTCTCACCTCTTTTCTTCTTCTTTTCTCTTCTCTTCTTCTTTTCTCACCTCTTCTTCTGTTCACCCATCTTCTCTTCTTCTGTTCTCTTCTCTTCTTCTTTTCTCACCTCTTTTCTTCTTCTGTTCTCTTCTCTTCTTCTGTTCACCCCTCTTCTCTTCTTATGTTCTCACCTCTTCTCTTCTTCTGTTCACACCTCTTCTCTTCTTCTGTTCTCACCTCTTCTCTTCTTCTGTTCACACCTCTTCTCTTCTTCTGTTCTCCCTTCTTCTCTTCTTCTGTTCACCCCTCTTCTGTTCACCCCTCTTCTCTTCTTCTTTTCTCTTCTCTTCTTCTTTTCTCACCTCTTTTCTTCTTCTTTTCTCTTCTCTTCTTCTTTTCTCACCTCTTCTTCTGTTCACCCATCTTCTCTTCTTCTGTTCTCTTCTCTTCTTCTTTTCTCACCTCTTTTCTTCTTCTGTTCTCTTCTCTTCTTCTGTTCACCCCTCTTCTCTTCTTATGTTCTCACCTCTTCTCTTCTTCTGTTCACACCTCTTCTCTTCTTATGTTCTCACCTCTTCTCTTCTTCTGTTCACACCTCTTCTCTTCTTATGTTCTCACCTCTTCTCTTCTTCTGTTCACCCCTCTTCTCTTCTTATGTTCTCACCTCTTCTCTTCTTCTGTTCTCACCTCTTCTCTTCTTCTGTTCACACCTCTTCTCTTCTTCTCCTTCTTCTCTTCTTCTGTTCACACCTCTTCTCTTCTTCTGTTCACACCTCTTCTCTTCTTCTGTTCACACCTCTTCTCTTCTTCTGTTCACACCTCTTCTCTTCTTCTGTTCTCCCTCTTCTGTTCACCCCTCTTCTGTTCACCCCTCTTCTCTTCTTCTTTTCTCACCTCTTCTCTTCTTCTGTTCACCCCTCTTCTCTTCTTCTGTTCACCCCTCTTCTCTTCTTCTTTTCTCCCTTCTTCTCTTCTTCTGTTCACCCCTCTTCTGTTCACCCCTCTTCTCTTCTTCTTTTCTCACCTCTTCTCTTCTTCTGTTCTCTTCTCTTCTTCTGTTCACCCCTCTTCTCTTCTTCTGTTCACCCATCTTCTCTTCTTCTGTTCTCACCTCTTCTCTTCTTCTGTTCACCCATCTTCTCTTATTCTGTTCACCCCTCTTCTCTTCTTCTGTTCTCACCTCTTCTCTTCTTCTGTTCTCTTCTCTTCTTCTGTTCACCTCTCTTCTCTTCTTCTTTTCTCACCTCTTCTCTTCTTCTGTTCTCTTCTTCTGTTCACCCATCTTCTCTTCTTCTGTTCTCACCTCTTCTCTTCTTCTGTTCTCACCTCCTCTCTTATTCTGTTCTCACCTCTTCTCTTCTTCTGTTCACACCTCTTCGCTTCTTCTGTTCTCACCTCTTCTCTTCTTCTGTTCTCACCTCTTCTCTTCTTCTGTTCACACCTCTTCTCTTCTTCTGTTCACACCTCTTCTCTTCTTCTCCCTTCTTCTCTTCTTCTGTTCACACCTTTTCTCTTCTTCTGTTCTCCCTTCTTCTCTTCTTCTGTTCACCCCTCTTCTGTTCACCCCTCTTCTCTTCTTCTTTTCTCACCTCTTCTCTTCTTCTGTTCACACCTCTTCTCTTCTTCTGTTCACCCCTCTTCTCTTCTTCTTTTCTCACCTCTTCTCTTCTTCTGTTCACCCCTCTTCTCTTCTTCTTTTCTCACCTCTTCTCTTCTTCTTTTCTCACCTCTTCTCTTCTTCTGTTCACCCCTCTTCTCTTCTTCTGTTCTCACCTCTTCTCTTATTCTTTTCTCACCTCTTCTCTTCTTCTGTTCACCCCTCTTCTCTTCTTCTGTTCACCCCTCTTCTCTTCTTCTGTTCACCCCTCTTCTCTTCTTCTTTTCTCCCTTCTTCTCTTCTTCTGTTCACCCATCTTCTCTTCTGTTCACACCTCTTCTCTTCTTCTTTTCTCACCTCTTCTCTTCTTCTGTTCACCCATCTTCTCTTCTGTTCACACCTCTTCTCTTCTTCTGTTCTCACCTCTTCTCTTCTTCTGTTCACCCATCTTCTCTTCTGTTCACACCTCTTCTCTTCTTCTGTTCTCACCTCTTCTCTTCTTCTTTTCTCCCTTCTTCTCTTCTTCTGTTCACCCATCTTCTCTTCTGTTCACACCTCTTCTCTTCTTCTTTTCTCACCTCTTCTCTTCTTCTGTTCACCCATCTTCTCTTCTGTTCACACCTCTTCTCTTCTTCTTTTCTCACCTCTTCTCTTCTTCTGTTCACCCATCTTCTCTTCTTCTGTTCACACCTCTTCTCTTCTTCTTTTCTCACCTCTTCTCTTCTTCTGTTCACCCCTCTTCTCTTCTTCTGTTCACCCCTCTTCTCTTCTTCTGTTCTCCCCTCTTCTCTTCTTCTGTTCACCCCTCTTCTCTTCTTCTTTTCTCCCTTCTTCTCTTCTTCTGTTCACCCCTCTTCTCTTCTTCTTTTCTCACCTCTTCTCTTCTTCTGTTCACCCCTCTTCTCTTCTTCTTTTCTCACCTCTTCTCTTCTTCTGTTCTCCCCTCTTCTCTTCTTCTGTTCACCCCTCTTCTCTTCTGTTCACACCTCTTCTCTTCTTCTGTTCTCACCTCTTCTCTTATTCTTTTCTCACCTCTTCTCTTCTTCTGTTCACCCCTCTTCTCTTCTTCTGTTCACCCCTCTTCTCTTCTTCTGTTCACCCCTCTTCTCTTCTTCTTTTCTCCCTTCTTCTCTTCTTCTGTTCACCCTCTTCTCTTCTTCTTTTCTCACCTCTTCTCTTCTTCTGTTCTCCCCTCTTCTCTTCTTCTGTTCACCCCTCTTCTCTTCTGTTCACCCTCTTCTCTTCTTCTGTTCTCCCCTCTTCTCTTCTTCTGTTCACACCTCTTCTCTTCTTCTGTTCTCCCCTCTTCTCTTCTTCTGTTCACCCCTCTTCTCTTCTTCTGTTCTCACCTCTTCTCTTCTTCTGTTCACCCCTCTTCTCTTCTTCTGTTCTCACCTCTTCTCTTCTTCTGTTCTCACCTCTTCTCTTCTTCTGTTCTCACCTCTTCTCTTCTTCTGTTCTCACCTCTTCTCTTCTTCTGTTCTCACCTCTTCTCTTCTTCTGTTCATCCCTCTTCTCTTCTTCTGTTCACCCCTCTTCTCTTCTTCTGTTCACCCCTTTTCTCTTCTTCTGTTCATCCCTCTTCTCTTCTTCTGTTCACCCCTTTTCTCTTCTTCTGTTCACGCCTCTTCTCTTCTTCTGTTCTCACCTCTTCTCTTCTTCTGTTCTCACCTCTTCTCTTCTTCTGTTCTCACCTCTTCTCTTCTTCTGTTCTCACCTCTTCTCTTCTGTTCACACCTCTTCTCTTCTTCTGTTCATCCCTCTTCTCTTCTTCTGTTCACCCCTTTTCTCTTCTTCTGTTCACCCCTTTTCTCTTCTTCTGTTCATCCCTCTTCTCTTCTTCTGTTCACCCCTCTTCTCTTCTTCTTTTCTCACCTCTTCTCTTCTTCTGTTCTCACCTCTTCTCTTCTTCTGTTCTCACCTCTTCTCTTCTGTTCACACCTCTTCTCTTCTTCTGTTCATCCCTCTTCTCTTCTTCTGTTCACCCCTTTTCTCTTCTTCTGTTCACCCCTTTTCTCTTCTTCTGTTCATCCCTCTTCTCTTCTTCTGTTCACCCCTTTTCTCTTCTTCTGTTCACCCCTCTTCTCTTCTTCTGTTCTCGCCTCTTCTCTTCTTCTGTTCTCACCTCTTCTCTTCTTCTGTTCTCACCTCTTCTCTTCTTCTGTTCTCACCTCTTCTCTTCTTCTGTTCTCACCTCTTCTCTTCTGTTCACACCTCTTCTCTTCTTCTGTTCATCCCTCTTCTCTTCTTCTGTTCACCCCTCTTCTCTTCTTCTGTTCACCCCTCTTCTCTTCTTCTTTTCTCACCTCTTCTCTTCTTCTGTTCTCCCCTTTTCTCTTCTTCTGTTCACCCCTCTTCTCTTCTTCTGTTCTCACCTCTTCTCTTCTTCTGTTCACCCCTCTTCTCTTCTTCTGTTCTCGCCTCTTCTCTTCTTCTGTTCTCACCTCTTCTCTTCTTCTGTTCTCACCTCTTCTCTTCTTCTGTTCTCACCTCTTCTCTTCTTCTGTTCTCACCTCTTCTCTTCTTCTGTTCTCACCTCTTCTCTTCTGTTCACACCTCTTCTCTTCTTCTGTTCATCCCTCTTCTCTTCTTCTGTTCACCCCTTTTCTCTTCTTCTGTTCACCCCTTTTCTCTTCTTCTGTTCATCCCTCTTCTCTTCTTCTGTTCACCCCTTTTCTCTTCTTCTGTTCACCCCTCTTCTCTTCTTCTGTTCTCGCCTCTTCTCTTCTTCTGTTCTCACCTCTTCTCTTCTTCTGTTCTCACCTCTTCTCTTCTTCTGTTCTCACCTCTTCTCTTCTTTTGTTCTCACCTCTTCTCTTCTGTTCACACCTCTTCTCTTCTTCTGTTCATCCCTCTTCTCTTCTTCTGTTCACCCCTCTTCTCTTCTTCTTTTCTCACCTCTTCTCTTCTTCTGTTCTCACCTCTTCTCTTCTTCTGTTCTCACCTCTTCTCTTCTGTTCACACCTCTTCTCTTCTTCTGTTCATCCCTCTTCTCTTCTTCTGTTCACCCCTTTTCTCTTCTTCTGTTCACCCCTTTTCTCTTCTTCTGTTCATCCCTCTTCTCTTCTTCTGTTCACCCCTTTTCTCTTCTTCTGTTCACCCCTCTTCTCTTCTTCTGTTCTCGCCTCTTCTCTTCTTCTGTTCTCACCTCTTCTCTTCTTCTGTTCTCACCTCTTCTCTTCTTCTGTTCTCACCTCTTCTCTTCTTCTGTTCTCACCTCTTCTCTTCTGTTCACACCTCTTCTCTTCTTCTGTTCATCCCTCTTCTCTTCTTCTGTTCACCCCTCTTCTCTTCTTCTTTTCTCACCTCTTCTCTTCTTCTGTTCTCCCCTTTTCTCTTCTTCTGTTCACCCCTCTTCTCTTCTTCTGTTCTCACCTCTTCTCTTCTTCTGTTCTCACCTCTTCTCTTCTTCTGTTCTCACCTCTTCTCTTCTGTTCACACCTCTTCTCTTCTTCTGTTCATCCCTCTTCTCTTCTTCTGTTCACCCCTCTTCTCTTCTTCTTTTCTCACCTCTTCTCTTCTTCTGTTCTCCCCTTTTCTCTTCTTCTGTTCACCCCTTTTCTCTTCTTCTGTTCACCCCTTTTCTCTTCTTCTGTTCATCCCTCTTCTCTTCTTCTGTTCACCCCTTTTCTCTTCTTCTGTTCACCCCTTTTCTCTTCTTCTGTTCACCCCTCTTCTCTTCTTCTCTTCACCCCTCTTCTCTTCTTCTGTTCACACCTCTTCTCTTCTTCTGTTCTCTTCTCTTCTTCTTTTCTCACCTCTTCTCTTCTTCTGTTCTCTTCTCTTCTTCTGTTCTCCCTTCTTCTCTTCTTCTGTTCACCCCTCTTCTGTTCATCCCTCTTCTCTTCTTCTGTTCACCTCTCTTCTTCTGTTCACCTCTCTTCTTCTGTTCACACCTCTTCTCTTCTTCTGTTCACACCTCTTCTCTTCTTCTGTTCATCCCTCTTCTCTTCTTCTGTTCACCCCTTTTCTCTTCTTCTGTTCATCCCTCTTCTCTTCTTCTGTTCACCCCTTTCTCTTCTTCTGTTCACCCCTCTTCTCTTCTTCTGTTCACACCTCTTCTCTTCTTCTGTTCACACCTCTTCTCTTCTTCTGTTCACCCCTCTTCTCTTCTTCTGTTCACACCTCTTCTCTTCTTCTGTTCACACCTCTTCTCTTCTTCTGTTCACCCCTCTTCTCTTCTTCTGTTCACACCTCTTTTCTTATTCTGTTCACCCCCCTTCTCTTCTGTTCTCACCTCTTCTCTTCTTCTGTTCACACCTCTTCTCTTCTTCTGTTCACACCTCTTTTCTTATTCTGTTCACCCCCCTTCTCTTCTGTTCTCACCTCTTCTCTTCTTCTGTTCACCCCTCTTCTCTTCTTCTGTTCACCCCCCTTCTCTTCTGTTCACACCTCTTCTCTTCTGTTCACACCTCTTCTCTTCTTCTGTTCACACCTCTTCTCTTCTTCTTTTCTCACCTCTTCTCTTCTTCTGTTCACACCTCTTCTCTTCTTCTTTTCTCACCTATTCTCTTGTTCTGTTCTCCCCTGTTCTCTTCTTATGCTCACCCCTCTTCTCTTCTTCTGTTCTCCCCTGTTCTCTTCTTATGTTCACCCCTCTTCTCTTGTTCTGTTCTCCCCTGTTCTCTTCTTATGTTCACCCCTCTTCTCTTCTTCTGTTCACACCTCTTCTCTTCTTCTGTTCACACCTCTTCTCTTCTTCTGTTCACACCTCTTCTCTTCTTCTGTTCACCCCTCTTCTCTTCTTCTGTTCACCCCCCTTCTCTTCTGTTCACACCTCTTCTCTTCTTCTGTTCACCCCTCTTCTCTTCTTCTGTTCACCCCTCTTCTCTTCTTCTGTTCACCCCTCTTCTCTTCTTCTGTTCACCCCTCTTCTCTTCTTCTGTTCCCTTCTCTTCTTCTGTTCACCTTCTCTTCTCTTCTTCTGTTCTTTCTCTTCTTCTGTTCACCCTCTTCTCTTCTTCTGTTCATCCCTCTTTCTCTTCTTCTGTTCACCCCTCTTCTCTTCTTCTGTTCTCACCTCTTCTCTTCTTCTGTTCTCTCTTCTCTTCTTCTGTTCACCTCCTCTGTTCTCACCTCTTCTCTTCTTCTGTTCACCCTCTTCTCTTCTTCTGTTCTCCTTCTTCTCTTCTTCTGTTCACCCTCTTCTCTTCTTCTGTTCACCCCTCTTCTCTTCTTCTGTTCACTTCTCTTCTTCTTTCTCTTCTTCTGTTCTCACCTCTTCTCTTCTTCTGTTCACACCTCTTCTCTTCTTCTGTTCACACCTCTTCTCTTCTTCTGTTCACCTCTTTCTGTTCACCTCTTCTCTTCTTCTGTTCACCCTCTTCTCTTCTTCTGTTCACCTCTTCTCTTCTTCTGTTCACACCTCTTCTCTTCTTCTGTTCACCCCTCTTCTCTTCTTCTGTTCACCCCTCTTCTCTTCTTCTGTTCACTCTTCTCTTCTTCTGTTCACCTTTCTCTTCTTCTGTTCTCACCTCTTCTCTTCTTCTGTTCACCCCTCTTCTCTTCTTCTGTTCACCTCTTCTCTTCTTCTGTTCACACCTCTTCTCTTCTTCTGTTCACCCTCTTCTCTTCTTCTGTTCACCCCTCTTCTCTTCTTCTGTTCACCCCTCTTCTCTTTCTTTCTGTTCACCCTCTTCTCTTCTTCTGTTCACCCTCTTCTCTTCTTCTGTTCACCCTCTTCTCTTCTTCTGTTCACCCTCTTCTCTTCTTCCCTCTTCTCTTCTGTTCACCTCTTCTCTTCTTCTGTTCACCCCTCTTCTTTCTTCTGTTCACCCCTCTTCTCTTCTTCTGTTCACCCTCTTCTCTTCTTCTGTTCATCCCTCTTCTCTTCTTCTGTTCACACCCTCTTTTCTTCTTCTGTTCACCCCTCTTCTCTTCTTCTGTTCACCCTCTTCTCTTCTTCTGTTCACCCTCTTCTCTTCTTCTGTTCACCCCTCTTCTCTTCTTCTGTTCACCCTCTTCTCTTCTTCTGTTCACCCCTCTTCTCTTCTTCTGTTCACCCTCTTCTCTTCTTCTGTTCACACCTCTTCTCTTCTTCTGTTCACCCCTCTTCTCTTCTTCTGTTCACCCCTCTTCTCTTCTTCTGTTCACACCTCTTCTCTTCTTCTGTTCACACCTCTTCTCTTCTTCTGTTCACCCCTCTTCTCTTCTTCTGTTCACACCTCTTCTCTTCTTCTGTTCACCCCTTCTCTTCTTCTGTTCACACCTCTTCTCTTCTTCTGTTCACACCTCTTCTCTTCTTCTGTTCATCCCTCTTCTCTTCTTCTGTTCACCCCTTTTCTCTTCTTCTGTTCATCCCTCTTCTCTTCTTCTGTTCACCCCTTTTTTCTTCTTCTGTTCACCCCTCTTCTCTTCTTCTGTTCACACCTCTTCTCTTCTTCTGTTCACACCTCTTCTCTTCTTCTGTTCACCCCTCTTCTCTTCTTCTGTTCACCCTCTTTTCTTCTTCTGTTCACCCCCCTTCTCTTCTGTTCACACCTCTTCTCTTCTTCTGTTCACCCCCCTTCTCTTCTGTTCACACCTCTTCTCTTCTTCTGTTCACCCCCCTTCTCTTCTGTTCACACCTCTTCTCTTCTTCTGTTCACCCCCCTTCTCTTCTGTTCTCACCTCTTCTCTTCTGTTCTCCCTTCTTCTCTTCTTCTGTTCACCCCTCTTCTCTTCTTCTTTTCTCACCTCTTCTCTTCTTCTGTTCACACCTCTTCTCTTCTTCTGTTCACCCCTCTTCTCTTCTTCTTTTCTCACCTCTTCTCTTCTTCTGTTCACACCTCTTCTCTTCTTCTTTTCTCACCTATTCTCTTGTTCTGTTCTCCCCTGTTCTCTTCTTATGTTCACCCCTCTTCTCTTCTTCTGTTCTCCCCTCTTCTCTTCTTCTGTTCTCCCCTCTTCTCTTCTTCTGTTCACCCCTCTTCTCTTCTTCTGTTCACCCCTCTTCTCTTCTTCTGTTCACCCCTCTTCTCTTCTTCTGTTCTGCCCTCTTCTCTTCTTCTGTTCTCACCTCTTCTCTTCTTCTGTTCTCACCTCTTCTCTTCTTCTGTTCACACCTCTTCTCTTCTTCTCTTCACACCTCTTCTCTTCTTCTGTTCACCCCTCTTCTCTTCTTCTGTTCTCACCTCTTCTCTTCTTCTGTTCTCACCTCTTCTCTTCTTCTGTTCACACCTCTTCTCTTCTTCTGTTCACACCTCTTCTCTTCTTCTGTTCACACCTCTTCTCTTCTTCTGTTCACCCCCCTTCTCTTCTGTTCTCACCTCTTCTCTTGTTCTGTTCACCCCCCTTCTCTTCTGTTCACACCTCTTCTCTTGTTCTGTTCTCCCCTGTTCTCTTCTTATGTTCACCCCTCTTCTCTTCTTCTGTTCACCCCTCTTCTGTTCACCCCTCTTCTCTTCTTCTTTTCTCACCTCTTCTCTTCTTATGTTCACCCCTCTTCTCTTCTTCTGTTCACCCCGCTTCTCTTCTTCTGTTCACCCCTCTTCTCTTCTTCTGTTCACCCCTCTTCTCTTCTTCTGTTCACCCCTCTTCTCTTCTTCTGTTCACCCCTCTTCTCTTCTTCTGTTCACACCTCTTCTCTTCTTCTGTTCACCCCTCTTCTCTTCTTCTGTTCACACCTCTTTTCTTCTTCTGTTCACCCCTCTTCTCTTCTTCTGTTCACCCCTCTTCTCTTCTTCTGTTCACCCCTCTTCTCTTCTTCTGTTCACCCCTCTTCTCTTCTTCTGTTCACCCCTCTTTTCTTCTTCTGTTCACCCCTCTTCTCTTCTTCTGTTCACACCTCTTCTCTTCTTCTGTTCACTCCTCTTTTCTTCTTCTGTTCACACTTCTCTTCTTCTGTTCACCCCTCTTCTCTTCTGTTCACACCTCTTCTCTTCTTCTGTTCACCCTCTTCTCTTCTTCTGTTCACACCTCTTCTCTTCTTCTGTTCACCCTCTTCTCTTCTTCTTCTGTTCACCCTCTTCTCTTCTTCTGTTCACCCCTCTTCTCTTCTTCTGTTCACCCCTTCTCTTCTTCTGTTCATCCCTCTTCTCTTCTTCTGTTCACACCTCTTCTCTTCTTCTGTTCACCTTCTTCTTTCACCCCTCTTCTCTTCTTCTGTTCTCTTCTCTTCTTCTTTTCTCCCTCTTCTCTTCTTCTGTTCACACCTCTTCTCTTCTTCTGTTCACCCTCTTCTCTTCTTCTGTTCACCCCTCTTCTCTTCTTCTGTTCACCCCTTTCTTCTTCTGTTCACCCTCTTCTCTTCTTCTGTTCACACCTCTTCTCTTCTTCTGTTCACCCCTCTTCTCTTCTTTCTGTTCACCCTCTTCTCTTCTTTCTTTCACCCACCTCTTCTCTCTTCTTCTGTTCACACCTCTTCTCTTCTTCTGTTCACCCTTCTCTTTTCTTCTTCTGTTCACACCTCTTCTCTTCTTCTTTTCTCACCCTCTTCTCTTCTTCTGTTCACCTTCTCTTCTTTCTGTTCACCTCTTCTCTTCTTCTTCTGTTCACACCTCTTCTCTTCTTCTGTTTCTCACCTCTTCTCTTCTTCTGTTCACCCCTTCTCTTCTGTTCTCTTCCTCTTCTCTTCTTCTGTTCACCCTCTTCTCTTCTTCTGTTCACCCCTCTTCTCTTCTTCTTTCTCACCTCTTCTCTTCTTCTGTTCACCCCTCTTCTCTTCTTCTTTCTCATCTTCTCTTCTTCTGTTCACCCCTCTTCTCTTCTTCTGTTCACCCCTCTTCTCTTCTTCTTTTCTCACCTCTTCTCTTCTTCTGTTCTCTTATCTTCTCTTTTCTTCCCCTTCTGTTCACCCCTCTTCTCTTTTTCTGTTCTCCCTCTTCTCTTCTTCTGTTCACCTCTTCTCTTCTTCTGTTCACACCTCTTCTCTTCTTCTGTTCTCACCTCTTCTCTTCTTCTGTTCACCCTCTTCTCTTCTTCTGTTCTCACCTCTTCTCTTCTTCTGTTCTCCCCTCTTCTCTTCTTCTGTTCTCCCTCTTCTCTTCTTCTGTTCACCCCTCTTCTCTTCTTCTGTTCACCCCTCTTTCTCTTCTTTCTTCTGTTCACCCCTCTTCTCTTCTTCTGTTCACCCCTCTTCTCTTCTTCTGTTCACCCCTCTTCTCTTCTTCTGTTCACCCCTCTTCTCTTCTTCTGTTCACCCCTCTTCTCTTCTTCTGTTCACCCCTCTTCTCTTCTTCTGTTCACACCTCTTCTCTTCTTCTGTTCACACCTCTTCTCTTCTTCTGTTCACCCTCTTCTCTTCTTCTGTTCACCCCTCTTCTCTTCTTCTGTTCACACCTCTTCTCTTCTTCTGTTCACCCCTCTTCTCTTCTTCTGTTCACCCCTCTTCTCTTCTTCTGTTCACACCTCTTCTCTTCTTCTGTTCACACCTCTTCTCTTCTTCTGTTCACCCCTCTTCTCTTCTTCTGTTCACACCTCTTCTCTTCTTCTGTTCACACCTCTTCTCTTCTTCTGTTCACCCCCCTTCTCTTCTGTTCACACCTCTTCTCTTCTTCTGTTCTCACCTCTTCTCTTCTTCTGTTCACACCTCTTCTCTTCTTCTGTTCACCCCTCTTCTCTTCTTCTGTTCACACCTCTTCTCTTCTTCTGTTCACCCCTCTTCTCTTCTTCTGTTCACACCTCTTCTCTTCTTCTGTTCACCCCTCTTCTCTTCTTCTGTTCACACCTCTTCTCTTCTTCTGTTCACCCCTCTTCTCTTCTTCTGTTCTCACCTCTTCTCTTCTTCTGTTCACACCTCTTCTCTTCTTCTGTTCACACCTCTTCTCTTCTTCTGTTCTCACCTCTTCTCTTCTTCTGTTCACCCCTTCTCTTCTGTTCTGTTCTACCTCTTCTCTTCTTCTGTTCACACCTCTTCTCTTCTTCTGTTCACACCTCTTCTCTTCTTCTGTTCACACCTCTTCTCTTCTTCTGTTCACACCTCTTCTCTTCTTCTGTTCACACCTCTTCTCTTCTTCTGTTCACACCTCTTCTCTTCTTCTGTTCACACCTCTTCTCTTCTTCTGTTCACACCTCTTCTCTTCTTCTGTTCACACCTCTTCTCTTCTTCTGTTCACACCTCTTCTCTTCTTCTGTTCACACCTCTTCTCTTCTTCTGTTCACCTCTTCTCTTCTTCTGTTCACCCCTCTTCTCTTCTTCTGTTCACACCTCTTCTCTTCTTCTGTTCACCCCTCTTCTCTTCTTCTGTTCACACCTCTTCTCTTCTTCTGTTCACCCCTCTTCTCTTCTTCTGTTCACACCTCTTCTCTTCTTCTGTTCACCCCCTTCTCTTCTGTTCTCACCTCTTCTCTTCTTCTGTTCACACCTCTTCTCTTCTGTTCACACCTCTTCTCTTCTTCTGTTCACCCCCTTCTCTTCTGTTCTCACCTCTTCTCTTCTTCTGTTCACCCCCTTCTCTTCTGTTCACACCTCTTCTCTTCTTCTGTTCACACCTCTTCTCTTCTTCTGTTCACCCCCTTCTCTTCTGTTCTCACCTCTTCTCTTCTTCTGTTCACACCTCTTCTCTTCTGTTCTCACCTCTTCTCTTCTTCTGTTCACCCCCTTCTCTTCTGTTCACACCTCTTCTCTTCTTCTGTTCACCCCCTTCTCTTCTGTTCTCACCTCTTCTCTTCTTCTGTTCACCCCTCTTCTCTTCTTCTGTTCACACCTCTTCTCTTCTTCTGTTCACCCCTCTTCTCTTCTTCTGTTCACACCTCTTCTCTTCTTCTGTTCACCCCTTTTCTCTTCTTCTGTTCTCACCTCTTCTCTTCTTCTGTTCACCCCTTTTCTCTTCTTCTGTTCACACCTCTTCTCTTCTTCTGTTCACCCCTTTTCTCTTCTTCTGTTCACCCCCTTCTCTTCTTCTGTTCTCACCTCTTCTCTTCTTCTTTTCACCCCTTCTCTTCTGTTCACACCTCTTCTCTTCTTCTGTTCACCCCTTCTCTTCTGTTCTCACCTCTTCTCTTCTTCTGTTCACCCCTCTTCTCTTCTTCTGTTCACACCTCTTCTCTTCTTCTGTTCACCCCTCTTCTCTTCTTCTGTTCACACCTCTTCTCTTCTTCTGTTCACCCCTTTTCTCTTCTTCTGTTCTCACCTCTTCTCTTCTTCTGTTCACCCCTTTTCTCTTCTTCTGTTCACACCTCTTCTCTTCTTCTGTTCACCCCTTTTCTCTTCTTCTGTTCACCCCCTTCTCTTCTGTTCTCACCTCTTCTCTTCTTCTGTTCACACCTCTTCTCTTCTGTTCTCACCTCTTCTCTTCTTCTGTTCACCCCCTTCTCTTCTGTTCACACCTCTTCTCTTCTTCTGTTCACCCCCTTCTCTTCTGTTCTCACCTCTTCTCTTCTTCTGTTCACCCCTCTTCTCTTCTTCTGTTCACACCTCTTCTCTTCTTCTGTTCACCCCTCTTCTCTTCTTCTGTTCACCCCTCTTCTCTTCTTCTGTTCACACCTCTTCTCTTCTTCTGTTCACCCCCTTCTTCTTCTGTTCTCACCTCTTCTCTTCTTCTGTTCACCCCTCTTCTCTTCTTCTGTTCACACCTCTTCTCTTCTTCTGTTCACCCCTCTTCTCTTCTTCTGTTCACACCTCTTCTCTTCTTCTGTTCACCCCTCTTCTCTTCTTCTGTTCACCCCTCTTCTCTTCTTCTGTTCACCCCTTTTCTCTTCTTCTGTTCTCACCTCTTCTCTTCTTCTGTTCTCACCTCTTCTCTTCTTCTGTTCACCCCCCTTCTCTTCTGTTCACACCTCTTCTCTTCTTCTGTTCACCCCTCTTCTCTTCTTCTGTTCACACCTCTTCTCTTCTTCTGTTCACCCCTCTTCTCTTCTTCTGTTCACACCTCTTCTCTTCTTCTGTTCACCCCTCTTCTCTTCTTCTGTTCACACCTCTTCTCTTCTTCTGTTCACCCCCTTCTCTTCTGTTCTCACCTCTTCTCTTCTTCTGTTCACCCCTCTTCTCTTCTTCTGTTCACACCTCTTCTCTTCTTCTGTTCTCACCTCTTCTCTTCTTCTGTTCACACCTCTTCTCTTCTTCTGTTCACCCCTCTTCTCTTCTTCTGTTCACACCTCTTCTCTTCTTCTGTTCACCCCTCTTCTCTTCTTCTGTTCACCCTCTTCTCTTCTTCTGTTCACCCCTCTTCTCTTCTTCTGTTCACACCTCTTCTCTTCTTCTGTTCACCCCTCTTCTCTTCTTCTGTTCACACCTCTTCTCTTCTTCTGTTCACCCCTCTTCTCTTCTTCTGTTCACACCTCTTCTCTTCTTCTGTTCACCCCTCTTCTCTTCTTCTGTTCACACCTCTTCTCTTCTTCTGTTCACCCCTCTTCTCTTCTTCTGTTCACACCTCTTCTCTTCTTCTATTCACCCCTCTTCTCTTCTTCTGTTCACACCTCTTCTCTTCTTCTGTTCACCCCTCTTCTCTTCTTCTGTTCACACCTCTTCTCTTCTTCTGTTCACCCCTCTTCTCTTCTTCTGTTCATCCCTCTTCTCTTCTTCTGTTCACACCTCTTCTCTTCTTCTTTTCTCACCTCTTCTCTTCTTCTTTTCTCACCTCTTCTCTTCTTCTGTTCACCCCTCTTCTCTTCTTCTTTTCTCACCTCTTCTCTTCTTCTTTTCTCACCTCTTCTCTTCTTCTGTTCACCCCTCTTCTCTTCTTCTGTTCTCCCCTCTTCTCTTCTTCTGTTCACCCCTCTTCTCTTCTTCTGTTCATCCCTCTTCTCTTCTTCTGTTCACACCTCTTCTCTTCTTCTGTTCACCCCTTTTCTCTTCTTCTGTTCACACCTCTTCTCTTCTTCTTTTCTCACCTCTTCTCTTCTTCTGTTCACCCCTCTTCTCTTCTGTTCACTCCTCTTCTCTTCTGTTCACACCTCTTCTCTTCTTCTGTTCACACCTCTTCTCTTCTTCTGTTCACACCTATTCTCTTCTGTTCACACCTCTTCTCTTCTTCTGTTCACCCCTCTTCTCTTCTTCTGTTCACACCTCTTCTCTTCTTCTGTTCACCCCTATTCTCTTCTTCTGTTCACACCTCTTCTCTTCTTCTGTTCACCCCCTTCTCTTCTGTTCACTCCTCTTCTCTTCTTCTGTTCATCCCTCTTCGCTTCTTCTGTTCTCCCCTCTTCTCTCCCTCTGTTCACCCCTCTTCTCTTCTTCTGTTCACACCTCTTCTCTTCTTCTGTTCACACCTCTTCTCTTCTTATGTTCACCCCTCTTCTCTTCTTCTGTTCACCCCTCTTCTCTTTTTCTGTTCTCCCCTCTTCTCTTCTTCTGTTCACACCTCTTCTCTTCTTCTGTTCACCCCTCTTCTCT
Source organism: Oncorhynchus keta (assembly GCF_023373465.1). Taxonomy (NCBI): domain Eukaryota; kingdom Metazoa; phylum Chordata; class Actinopteri; order Salmoniformes; family Salmonidae; genus Oncorhynchus; species Oncorhynchus keta. The sequence goes on along the minus strand of NC_068438.1, from coordinate 16,910,723 downwards.
TCTTCTGTTTACCCCTCTTCTCTTCTTCTGTTCACACCTCTTCTCTTCTTCTGTTCACCCCTCTTTTCTTCTTCTGTTCACCCCTCTTCTCTTCTTCTGTTCACCCCTCTTTTCTTCTTCTGTTCACTCCTCTTTTCTTCTTCTGTTCACATCTCTTCTCTTCTTCTGTTCACTCCTCTTTTCTTCTTCTGTTCACATCTCTTCTCTTCTTCTGTTCTCTTCTCTTCTTCTTTTCTCACCTCTTCTCTTTTTCTGTTCTCTTCTCTTCTTCTGTTCACCCCTCTTCTCTTCTTATGTTCTCACCTCTTCTCTTCTTCTGTTCACACCTCTTCTCTTCTTCTGTTCTCACCTCTTCTCTTCTTCTGTTCACACCTCTTCTCTTCTTCTGTTCTCACCTCTTCTCTTCTTCTGTTCACCCCTCTTCTCTTCTTCTGTTCACCCCTCTTCTCTTCTTCTGTTCACCCCTCTTCTCTTCTTCTGTTCACCCCTCTTCTCTTCTTCTGTTCTCACCTCTTCTCTTCTTCTGTTCACCCCTCTTCTCTTCTTCTGTTCTCACCTCTTCTCTTCTTCTGTTCTCTTCTCTTCTCTTTTTCTGTTCTCCCCTCCTCTCTTCCTCTTTTCTCACCTCTTCTCTTCTTCTGTTCACCCCTCTTCTCTTCTTCTGTTTACCCCTCTTCTCTTCTTCTGTTCACACCTCTTCTCTTCTTCTGTTCACCCCTCTTTTCTTCTTCTGTTCACCCCTCTTCTCTTCTTCTGTTCACCCCTCTTTTCTTCTTCTGTTCACTCCTCTTTTCTTCTTCTGTTCACATCTCTTCTCTTCTTCTGTTCACTCCTCTTTTCTTCTTCTGTTCACATCTCTTCTCTTCTTCTGTTCTCTTCTCTTCTTCTTTTCTCACCTCTTCTCTTTTTCTGTTCTCTTCTCTTCTTCTGTTCACCCCTCTTCTCTTCTTCTGTTCTCACCTCTTCTCTTCTTCTGTTCACACCTCTTCTCTTCTTCTGTTCTCACCTCTTCTCTTCTTCTGTTCTCACCTCTTCTCTTCTTCTGTTCTCACCTCTTCTCTTCTTCTGTTCACCCCTCTTCTCTTCTTCTGTTCACCCCTCTTCTCTTCTTCTGTTCACCCCTCTTCTCTTCTTCTGTTCACCCCTCTTCTCTTCTTCTGTTCTCCCACCTCTTCTCTTCTTCTGTTCACCCCTCTTCTCTTCTTCTGTTCTCACCTCTTCTCTTCTTCTGTTCTCTTCTCTTCTCTTTTTCTGTTCTCCCCTCCTCTCATCCTCTTTTCTCACCTCTTCTCTTCTTCTGTTCACCCCTCTTCTCTTCTTCTGTTCACCCCTCTTCTCTTCTTCTGTTCTCACCTCTTCTCTTCTTCTGTTCACACCTCTTCTCTTCTTCTGTTCTCAACTCTTCTCTTCTTCTGTTCACCCATCTTCTCTTCTTCTGTTCACACCTCTTCTCTTCTTCTGTTCTCTTCTCTTCTTCTGTTCACCCATCTTCTCTTCTTCTGTTCTCACCTCTTCTCTTCTTCTGTTCACCCCTCTTCTCTTCTTCTGTTCTCACCTCTTCTCTTCTTCTGTTCTCTTCTCTTCTCTTTTTCTGTTCTCCCCTCCTCTCATCCTCTTTTCTCACCTCTTCTCTTCTTCTGTTCACCCCTCTTCTCTTCTTCTGTTCACCCCTCTTCTCTTCTTCTGTTCTCACCTCTTCTCTTCTTCTGTTCACACCTCTTCTCTTCTTCTGTTCACACCTCTTCTCTTCTTCTGTTCACCCATCTTCTCTTCTTCTGTTCACACCTCTTCTCTTCTTCTGTTCTCTTCTCTTCTTCTGTTCACCCATCTTCTCTTCTTCTGTTCTCACCTCTTCTCTTCTTCTGTTCTCACCTCCTCTCTTCTTCTGTTCTCACCTCTTCTCTTCTTCTGTTCTCACCTCTTCTCTTCTTCTGTTCACACCTCTTCTCTTCTTCTGTTCTCACCTCTTCTCTTCTTCTGTTCTCACCTCTTCTCTTCTTCTGTTCTCACCTCTTCCTCTTCTTCTGTTCTCACCTCTTCTCTTCTTCTGTTCACACCTCTTCTCTTCTTCTGTTCTCACCTCTTCTCTTCTTCTGTTCTCACCTCTTCTCTTCTTCTGTTCTCACCTCCTCTCTTCTTCTGTTCTCACCTCTTCTCTTCTTCTGTTCTCACCTCTTCTCTTCTTCTGTTCTCACCTCTTCTCTTCTTCTGTTCTCACCTCTTCTCTTCTTCTGTTCTCTTCTCTTCTTCTGTTCTCTTCTCTTCTTCTGTTCTCACCTCTTCTCTTCTTCTGTTCTCACCTCTTCTCTTCTTCTGTTCTCACCTCCTCTCTTCTTCTGTTCTCACCTCTTCTCTTCTTCTGTTCTCACCTCTTCTCTTCTTCTGTTCTCACCTCTTCTCTTCTTCTGTTCTCACCTCTTCTCTTCTTCTGTTCTCTTCTCTTCTTCTGTTCTCTTCTCTTCTTCTGTTCTCTTCTCTTCTTCTGTTCTCTTCTCTTCTTCTGTTCTCACCTCTTCTCTTCTTCTGTTCTCACCTCTTCTCTTCTTCTGTTCACCCCTCTTCTCTTCTTCTGTTCACCCCTCTTCTCTTCTTCTGTTCACCCCTCTTCTCTTCTTCTGTTCTCTTCTCTTCTTCTGTTCACCCATCTTCTCATCCTCTTCTTCTCCCTTCTTCTCTTCTTCTGTTCACACCTCTTCTCTTCTTCTGTTCACACCGTTTCACTTCTTCTGTTCATCCCTCTTCTCTTCTTCTGTTCACCCCTCTTCTCTTCTTCTGTTCTCCCCTCTTCTCTTCTTCTGTTCACCCCTCTTCTCTTCTTCTGTTCACCCCTCTTCTCTTCTTCTGTTCTCCCCTCTTCTCTTCTTCTGTTCACACCTCTTCTCTTCTTCTGTTCACCCCTCTTCTCTTCTTCTGTTCACCCCTCTTCTCTTCTTCTGTTCACCCCTCTTCTCTTCTTCTGTTCTCCCCTCTTCTCTTCTTCTGTTCACCCATCTTCTCATCCTCTTCTTCTCCCTTCTTCTCTTCTTCTGTTCACACCTCTTCTCTTCTTCTGTTCACACCGTTTCTCTTCTTCTGTTCATCCCTCTTCTCTTCTTCTGTTCTCCCTTCTTCTCTTCTTCTTTTCTCACCTCTTCTCTTCTTCTGTTCACCCCTCTTCTCTTCATCTTTTCTCACCTCTTCTCTTCTTCTGTTCACCCCTCTTCTGTTCACCCCTCTTCTCTTCTTCTTTTCTCACCTCTTCTCTTCTTCTGTTCACCCCTCTTCTCTTCATCTTTTCTCACCTCTTCTCTTCTTCTGTTCTCCCCTCTTCTCTTCTTCTGTTCACCCCTCTTCTCTTCTTCTTTTCTCCCTTCTTCTCTTCTTCTGTTCACCCATCTTCTCTTCTGTTCACACCTCTTCTCTTCTTCTGTTCTCACCTCTTCTCTTCTTCTTTTCTCACCTCTTCTCTTCTTCTGTTCACCCATCTTCTCTTCTGTTCACACCTCTTCTCTTCTTCTGTTCTCACCTCTTCTCTTCTTCTGTTCTCACCTCTTCTCTTCTTCTGTTCTCACCTCTTCTCTTCTTCTGTTCTCACCTCTTCTCTTCTTCTGTTCTCACCTCTTCTCTTCTTCTGTTCTCACCTCTTCTCTTCTTCTGTTCTCACCTCTTCTCTTCTGTTCACACCTCTTCTGTTCTCACCTCTTCTCTTCTTCTGTTCTCACCTCTTCTCTTATTCTTTTCTCACCTCTTCTCTTCTTCTGTTCACCCCTCTTCTCTTGTTCTGTTCACCCCTCTTCTCTTGTTCTGTTCACACCTCTTCTCTTGTTCTGTTCACACCTCTTCTCTTCTTCTGTTCACACCTCTTCTCTTCTTCTGTTCACCCCTCTTCTCTTCTTCTGTTCACCCCTCTTCTCTTCTTCTGTTCACACCTCTTCTCTTCTTCTGTTCACCCCTCTTCTCTTCTTCTGTTCACCCCTCTTCTCTTCTTCTGTTCACCCCTCTTCTCTTCTTCTGTTCACACCTCTTCTCTTCTTCTGTTCACCCCTCTTCTCTTCTTCTGTTCACCCCTCTTCTCTTCTTCTGTTCACCCCTCTTCTCTTCTTCTGTTCACACCTCTTCTCTTCTCTTCTTCTTTTCTCACCTCTTCTCTTCTTCTCTTAAAATAAGTTTTGTCTGAAGCGTAAAACTGTCATCCAGGGACTTCTAACAGGGTTAGTGTGTGTGTGTGTGTGTGTGTGTGTGTGTGTGTGTGTGTGTGTGTGTGTGTGTGTGTGTGTGTGTGTGTCTTTCCACAGAAGGAAGGTTGAGATCATGCACACACACAGTCTCTTCACTCTCTTGGGGGAGAGGCTGATGCTTCACACTAATACTGTGTCAGTGACCATCTACAACGCGCTGTACGAGGTACAATCTTCTTTCTAACTTCTCTATAACTACACATACACACACACTTCTTCTGGGATCTCTCGTAGTCGAGTATGTTTTCCCTCCAGGTGTCACGGCTCCGGGTTGCGTTATGGGTCTGGCTGGCCATGGGTTCTGAGATGGCTGAACAGGCCAATCCGTGAACTGCAGATCTTGTGGCAGTGGGGTCAGGGATGGTTATAACCTCATTATGTCCACCCCATTGTCCTGTTAGAAGCAGAGACTACCTTGGTACATCTCAAATGACACCCTATTCCCTATTTAGTGATTGTCTGTGTTCTTCCCATCAGATCCTGACAGAGCAGGTGTGTACCCAGGTCGTCCACAAACCCCACCCTGAACCAGACTCTACAATCAAGATACAGAACCCCAGTAAGTCTGTCTGCTGTCCCTGAATGTCCCTGAATGTTATTGTAGTCAAGTCAAACTGTATTTAAACTGTATTTGAAGTGTGTGTGTGTGTGTGTGTGTGTGTGTGTGTGTGTGTGTGTGTGTGTGTGTGTGTGTGTGTGTGTGTGTGTGTGTGTGTGTGTGTGTGTGTGTGTGTGTGTGTGTTCCAGTGATCCTTAAGGTAGTAGCGACCCTGTTGAAGAGCTCGTCCCCCAGTGTTGAGCTGATGGAGGTTCGACGTCTCTTCCTCTCAGACATGATCAAACTGTTCAGCAACAGCCGCGAAAACCGACGGTGCGGACACGCATGGACATACACACACACACACACACACACACACACACACACACACACACACACACACAGTCACTCTATAATTTACAGCTGTGTAATGACTCTGGTGATAGTGATACTGATGGTATCACCAATCTACACACTATTGTTGTCTAACTCCTGACTATATAACAAAGCATCAGATCATTTCACTAATTTACATAATAGAAGGTGATCAGAATGAATTGTGACTGTTTCACTGATAGAGTGGCTGGTGAACAAGTCACATTAGAACCGAGCAACGATCAGAGGGAGTACTTGAGAATATGCTGTTGGCCTACAGACCGACTTTAACGTAGACTACTTGACTATGTAGCCATGGTCTCTCCTGCTGTTTGCTCTAGTAGTGAGAAACGTATTGATAATAGTTGTAATAGTATATATTATTGTTCTAGGTGTCTGCTGCAGTGTTCAGTATGGCAGGACTGGATGTTCAGTCTGGGCTATATCAACCCTAAAAACCCAGAGGAACAGAAGATGATGGAGATGGTCTATAGCCTCTTCAGGATCCTGCTCTACCATGCTATCAAGTATGAGTGGGGAGGTTGGAGGGTCTGGGTGGATACACTCTCCATCGCTCACTCCAAGGTAAGACTCAGCGGCTGTCTGCGTCCCAAACAGCATATAGTGCACTACTTTTGATTAAGTTATTGATCATGTCTCTCCCTCTCTATATGGTAACCTACACGAGGCACATATAGAGAACCTTGCTGAGATGAGCTTGATTATTAGTTCTAGGTGATTAATTATAGATAATATTATTGATAATGTCTGTTCTATACTGTAGGTAACATACGAGGCCCATAAGGAGTACCTGGCTAAGATGTATGAGGACTACCAGCGTCAGGAAGAGGAGAACATTAAGAAGGGGAGGAAGGGTCTGGTCAGCACCATCTCAGGCCTGCAGGACCTCCAGGCCGGGGGCATCCAGGGGAACATGGAGATCAGAGAGATAGACTCCCAGACACAGACGCCGGAGAGCGAGGCCGACTACCCCGAGACCCCCAGCCACCCCCGGAACACATCGTCAGAGGGGAAGACAAGGGAGGAGGGAGGGCTCGGGGGGACAGGGAGGACGGGGTCAGGGGTCAGAGTGGAGGTTCATGACCTGTTGGTGGACATCAAGGCTGAAAAGGTATGGTGTCTCCATCTGTTTTAATAGTTTTTACAGGTGATGCTCTTATCCAGAGCAACTTCCAGTCATTCAACTAAGTTTAGTTGGAAAAAAACACCACATGTCACAGTTCTTGCAAGTAGACTCTTAAAATCAATCAGTCAGTCAGTCAGTTAATCAATCAATCAGCTAATCAATCAATCCCTCCCTCTCCCAGGTGGAAGCCACAGAGGTGAAGCTGGATGACCTGGACCTGTCTCCAGAGCCGCTGGGCGTGACAGTGGGTGTGGCCGGAGGTGTTGTCTCTGAGGACAGGGGCGGGGCGTTGGTCCAGGTGGACTCCCTATTGGACAACGTTTACTGTGCTGCTGTAGAGAAGCTAAGCAGCAGCGCCGCCAGTGGTGTACTGGTCCCCAACGCAAATGTCGCCGTCGCGCCTGCCAACCACAACACTGGTCCCCTCATCACCCTTGCTGATGACGACAAGGAAAGTCTCCCTAGCAACAGCAGCCTCATGTTTGGCCAGGTTAGTTCATCTTTCTTTTCTTTTCTTCTGCTTGTGTTTTGTTATGTGCAAGTTAACTAAACAGAACTGAACTCAACAGGAAGAGCCCCTGGTCCTGCCAAGTCCTGGTTCTAACCCTGATCCAGACCCTGACCCCCCTTTCCCCCCGGGCCACAGCCATGACCTGGGCCTGCTGGACCACATGACTGGCAGCTCTGAGCTGGGGACCATCGGCATGGTCGGCACGGTCACTCCTGGTGGTCCGATCAGCAGCATCCTGGAGGAGGAGAGATTTAAGCTCCAGACCACCCTGGGTGACGTCACCTCCATGCCCAGGGAAGAGGCCTGCTCTAATGGGTCAGAGTTCACAGAGACCGGGGCTGGAGCTAGGGTTGAAGGGTCTGGGTTGTCGGAGGGGGGCGAGCCCTTGGCTGGTGGGAAAGGTAGTGGGACAGATGCAGTCAGCAACACCTCAGATACTGAGAGGTCAGACGAAGGAAAGGAGGTTAAGAAGATTCAGACCACTGCTACTACACAGGTTAGTTAAATTACAAGACCTCCCTCCCTCTTGTCCTCTCTTCCTCCTCTCTCCCACTTCCCTTTGTCCCTCCTCTCTCCCTCCTGTTAGTAAGTCTGATGCGAGGAAGGATGAGAGGAGGAGGATGAGGGGGAGGAGAGAGAGAGGGAGAGGAGGAGGAGAGAGAGGAAGCGGAGGAGGAGGAGAGAGGACTAAAAGACTATTAATAGAGTCTCTGCTGTTATATAATGACTCATTTTAATTTACACACTGCTTTATACACTGTGAATTACAGTTTTGTGCGTGTGTGTGTGTCTGTGTGTCTAATGTGTGTGTGTCAGTCCCTCCATAGTCGTACGGCAGCCCAGTTAGAGCGTGACCTGCGTGTGGACCTGGGCTTCAGAGGGATGCCCATGACAGAGGAGCAGCGGCGCCAGTTCAGCCCTGGCCCTCGCACCACCATGTTCCGCATCCCAGAGTTCAAGTGGTCGGCCATGCACCAGCGCCTCCTCACCGACCTGCTGTTGGCCCTGGAGACAGACGTCCACATCTGGAGGAGGTGAGGGGACCGAGATATTGAGGACATGTCCCTAATCACACCATAGTCGGTATGTAGTGCACTACTTTGTATCAAAGCTCAATGCCCCTCTGTAGTGCACTATGTCTGACCACGTCGGGCTTCCACAAAGGACATGCAGTGGAATGTTACGTTAACATTTTGATCATTTAGTAGATGCTCTTACAGTCAGTGCATTCAAATAAGTTAGGTAAGACAACCGAATATCACATTAATTGAGAGTAAAACAAGAGTTACAGTAGATCCTGCAGCCAGTGTTTCTAACTTGCCTTACTGCGGTTGATTATTCAACACGTATCCCTGACCTGACCTAAGACCTGACCTATGCTTAACATTGTGTGACATGCTACTGCATCCTGATTAAATGAACTGTAATCCAGTTCTCTCCCTCTCTCTTTCTGCCTCCCTGCAGCCATTCAAGCAAATCCGTCATGGATTTTGTCAACAGCAATGAGAACATCATCTTTGTCCACAACACCATCCACCTCCTCTCTCAGATGGTAGACAACATCATCATCGCCTGTGGAGGGATCCTTCCTCTGCTCTCTGCTGCCACCTCTCCTTCTGTAAGTCATTCTGTCAACCTCTCTGCCACCTCTCCTTCTGTAAGTCATTCAGTCAACCTCTCTGCCACCTCTCCTTCTGTAAGTCATTCAGTCAACCTCTCTGCCACCTCTCCTTCTGTAAGTCATTCAGTCAACCTCTCTGCCACCTCTCCTTCTGTAAGTCATTCAGTCAACCTCTCTGCCACCTCTCCTTCTGTAAGTCATTCAGTCAACCTCTCTGCCACCTCTCCTTCTGTAAGTCATTCAGTCAACCTCTCTGCCATCTCTCCTTCTGTAAGTCATTCAGTCAACCTCTCTGCCACCTCTCCTTCTGTAAGTCATTCAGCCAACCTCTCTGCCACCTCTCCTTCTGTAAGTCATTCAGTCAACCTCTCTGCCACCTCTCCTTCTGTAAGTCATTCAATCAACCTCTCTGCCACCTCTCCTTCTGTAAGTCATTCAGTCAACCTCTCTGCCACCTCTCCTTCTGTAAGTCTCTCTGCCAACTCTCCTTCTGTAAGTCATTCTGTCAACCTCTCTGCCACCTCTCCTTCTGTAAGTCATTCAGTCAACCTCTCTGCCACCTCTCCTTCTGTAAGTAATTCAGTCAACCTCTCTGCCATCTCTCCTTCTGTAAGTCATTCAGTCAACCTCTCTGCCACCTCTCCTTCTGTAAGTAATTCAGTCAACCTCTCTGCCATCTCTCCTTCTGTAAGTCATTCAGTCAACCTCTCTGCCACCTCTCCTTCTGTAAGTCATTCTGTCAACCTCTCTGCCACCTCTCCTTCTGTAAGTCATTCAGTCAACCTCTCTGCCACCTCTCCTTCTGTAAGTAATTCAGTCAACCTCTCTGCCATCTCTCCTTCTGTAAGTCATTCAGTCAACCTCTCTGCCACCTCTCCTTCTGTAAGTAATTCAGTCAACCTCTCTGCCATCTCTCCTTCTGTAAGTCATTCAGTCAACCTCTCTGCCACCTCTCCTTCTGTAAGTCATTCAGTCAACCTCTCTGCCACCTCTCCTTCTGTAAGTCATTCAGTCAGTCATTCTACCTACCACCTCTCCTTCTGTAAGTCATTCAGTCAACCTCTCTGCCACCTCTCCTTCTGTAAGTCATTCAGTCAGTCATTCTACCTACCACCTCTCCTTCTGTAAATCATTCAGTCAGTCTTTCTACCACCTCTCCTCCTGTAAATCAGTGAGTCAGCTTCTCTGCCACCTCTCCTTCTGTAAATCATTCAGTCAGTCTTTCTACCACCTCTCCTCCTGTAAATCAGTGAGTCAGCTTCTCTGCCACCTCTCCTTCTGTAAATCATTCAGTCAGTCTTTCTACCACCTCTCCTTCTGTAAATCATTCAGTCATTCTACCTACCACCTCTCCTTCTGTAAATCATTCAGTCAGTCTTTCTACCACCTCTCCTTCTGTAAGTCAGTCAGTCAGTCTTTCTACCACCTCTCCTCCTGTAAATCAGTGAGTCAGCTTCTCTGCCACCTCTCCTTCTGTAAATCAGTCAGTCAGTCTTTCTGCCACCTCTCCATCTGTAAGTCATTCAGTCAGTCTTTCTACCACCTCTCCTTCTGTAAATCAGTCAGTCAGTCTTTCTGCCACCTCTCCATCTGTAAGTCATTCAGTCAGTCTTTCTACCACCTCTCCTCCTGTAAGTCATTCAGTCAGTCTTTCTGCCACATCTCCTCCTGTAAGTCATTCAGTCAGTCTTTCTACCACCTCTCCTTCTGTAAATCATTCAGTCAGTCTTTCTCCACATCTCCTCCTGTAAATCAGCCAGTCAGCTTCTCTACCACCTGTCCTCCTGTAAATCATTCAGTCAGTCTTTCTACCACCTCTCCTTCTGTAAATCATTCAGTCAGTCTTTCTGCCACCTCTCCTTCTGTAAATCAGTCAGTCAGCTTCTCTTCCACCTCTCCTTCTGTAAATCAGTCAGTCAGCTTCTCTTCCACCTCCCCTTCTGTAAATCATTCAGTCAGTCTTTCTACCACCTCTCCTCCTGTAAATCAGACAGTCAGCTTCTCTGCCACCTCTCCTCCTGTAAATCAGTGAGTCAGCTTCTCTGCCCCCTCTCCTCCTGTAAATCAGTCAGTCAGCTTCTCTGCCAACTCTCCTTCTGTAAGCTAGTCAGTCAGCTTCTCTGCCACCTCTCCTTCTGTAAATCATTCAGTCAGCTTCTCTGCCACCTCTCCTTCTGTAAATCAGTCAGTCAGCTTCTCTGCCACCTCTCCTCCTGTAAATCAGTGAGTCAGCTTCTCTGCCCCCTCTCCTCCTGTAAATCATTCAGTCAGCTTCTCTGCCACCTCTCCTTCTGTAAGCCAGTCAGTCAGCTTCTCTGCCACCTCTCCTTCTGTAAATCAGTCAGTCAGCTTCTCTGCCCCCTCTCCTCCTGTAAATCAGTCAGTCAGCTTCTCTGCCACCTCTCCTTCTGTAAGCTAGTCAGTCAGCTTCTCTGCCACCTCTCCTTCTGTAAATCATTCAGTCAGCTTCTCTGCCACCTCTCCTTCTGTAAATCAGTCAGTCAGCTTCTCTGCCACCTCTCCTCCTGTAAATTAGTGAGTCAGCTTCTCTGCCACCTCTCCTTCTGTAAATCAGTCAGTCAGCTTCTCTGCCCCCTCTCCTCCTGTAAATCATTCAGTCAGCTTCTCTGCCACCTCTCCTTCTGTAAGCCAGTCAGTCAGCTTCTCTGCCACCTCTCCTTCTGTAAATCAGTCAGTCAGCTTCTCTGCCACCTCTCCTTCTGTAAGTAATTCAGTCAGTCTTTCTACCACCTGTCCTCCTGTAAATCAGTCAGTCAGCTTCTCTGCCACCTCCCCTTCTGTAAATCAGTCAGTCAGCTTCTCTGCCACCTCTCCTTCTGAAAGTCAGTCAGCCTCTCTGTGGTGCCACACTACCATCTAGTGGGGGCTATTAGGAACTGCATGTTTATGCCTTCGTTATGTCTAGGAAATAGAACTAGTTGATTGTCTTTATTGATTGAAGCCGTTTTCATTTGCTTAGCTCCATTCTGCTATATATTCAGCTAATGAGAATTTTACTTTGTCAGAGTCATTTAAGTTGGTGATGGTTTCTTCTGTGTGTTTTGCGTATGTCTGTTAAGGATGTATGTGCTTTACCTGCTGACTGGATCTGTTGATTTGAATCATCTGTTGTGATTTTTTTCTTCTTTTTGTTTGTGTGCATGGCCAGAGTACCCAGGTTAGTGCATATGCTGTAAGTTTTATTTTCTTTCTAAACATTTATTCTCTCCGGTACAACAGAACAATATTTATATATATTTCTTGAGTATATATGATTTCCCCCTCTTCCCCCTCCCCTGTCCCCTGAACCCCTGCGTTGTGATCAGGCTGAGTTGGAGAACATCGAGGCGACCCAGGGCATGTCTTCAGAGACGGCGGTGTCCTTCCTGTCCCGTCTGATGGCCATGGTGGACGTTCTGGTGTTCGCCAGCTCACTCAACTTCTCTGAGATAGAGGCTGAGAAGAACATGTCCTCTGGAGGCCTGATGAGACAGTGTTTACGACTGGGTAAGAGTCTGTGTGTGCCTGCGTGCGCGCGTGCGTGTGTGTGAGCATGCCCTTGTCACACACATTAACTGTCATGTTAGACGATTCACGAGATCAGCAAATGCCGTGGCAAAATCATTTCACTATCATTTCAATAATTCCAGTATTCCATGAAATTCTTTGATGTGGTCAACCTAGCTAATTCATTTTCTAAATGCACTGCTATTAGATAGTAAATGTGCTTTGGTGAGTCATGTCTGCTGTAGTGGTTGGTAGTTCAGTCAGGTAGCTTGTCTGTGTAAAGGCCAGACTATTGAAGCTAGGTCTGGTGTAACAAATCCACACTTACACTCACCACACACACATACGCACACACATAGGAGCTGATCGTGGACTACAGGAAAAGGCGGGCTGAACAGGCCCCCATTAACATCGACGGGGCTGTAGTGGAGCGACTTTCAAGTTCCTTGGTGTCCACATCACCAACAAACTAACATGGTCCAAACATACCAAGACAGTCGTGAAGAGGGCACGACAAAACCTTTTCCCCCTCAGGAGAATGAAAAGATTTGCCAAGGGTCCCCAGATCATCAAGAGGTTCTACATCTGCACCATCGAGAGCAACACCGCCTGGTATGGCAGCTGCTCGGCATCTGACCGTAAGGCGCAACAGAGGGTAGTGAAATGTTTTTTGTCAGAGACTCCAGTCACCCAAGTTATAGACTGTTTTCTCTGCTACTGCACGGCAAGCGGTACCGGAGCACCAAGTCTAGGACCAAAAGGCTCCTTAACAGCTTCTACCCCCAAGCCATAAGACTGCTGAACAATTAATCAAATCGCCACCGGACTATTTACATTGACCCCCCTGCCTTTTGCACACTGCTGCTACTCACTGTTTATTATATATGCATAGTCACTCACCTACATGTACATATTACCTCAACTAACCTGTTTCCCCGCACACTGACTCGGTACCGGTGCCCCCTGTATACAAACATTTTCTTAACTCTTTCTTGAACTGTTCTGTTGGTTAAGGGCTTGGAAGTCCCCACTGGTAAGGTCTACACTTAAAGTTTGATTTGATTTGAAACACACAGCTTATGTTTTACTATACCGGTGGAGACCTAACATTTATTTCCATTAAAAATCCTATTTTCCCTAACCATAACCCTAACCCTAACCTCAACCCCTAACCCTAACCATAACCCTAACCTCAACCCCTAACCATAACCCTAACCCTAACCCCTAACCCTAACCTCAACCCCTAACCCTAACCTCAACCCCTAACCATAAGCCTAACCTCAACCCCTAACCCTAACCTCAACCCCTAACCCTCAACCTAACCTCAACCCTAAACCTAACCCTAACCTCAACCCTAAACCTAACCTCAACCCTAACCCTAACCCTCAACCCTAACCCTAAACCTAACCTCAACCCTAAACCTAACCCTAACCTCAACCCTAACCCTAACCTCAACCCTAACCCTAACCTCAACCCTAACCCTAACCTCAACCCTAACCTCAACCCTAACCCTAACCTCAACCCTAACCCTATCCTTAACTCCTAACCCTAACCTCAACCCTATCCTTAAACCCTAACCTCAACCCTAACCCTATCCTTAACCCCTAACCCTATCCTTAACCCCTAACCCTAACCCTAAACCTATCCTCAACCCTAACCCTATCCTTAACCCCTAACCCTAACTCCTAACCTCAACACTAACCCTATCCTTAACCCCTAACTCCTAACCTCAACCCTAACCCTAAACCTAACCTCAATCCTAACCCTATCCTTAACCCCTAACCCTAACCCTAAACCTAACCCTAACCTCAACCCTAACCCTATCCTTAACCCCTAACCTTAACTCCTAAACCTAACCCCCAACCATGATTCTAACCCTAACCCCTAAAATAGACTTTGTCGACGAGGGAGAATTTTCCACACACACACACACACACACACACACACACACACACACACACACACACACACACACACACACACACACACACACACACTCTCTATCTCACTATCATCATCTGTAGTGTGAAATTGGTCTGGCTGTTTGTTTCACCATGACTCTGGCCTGGCAGCTTGGAAGTAATAGTGATCAGACAAGCAGGTAACCTAGTGGTTAGAGCTTTGGGCCAGTAACCGAAAGGTTGCTAGATTGAATACCTAAACTGACAAGGTAAAAATCTGTCGTTCTGCTCCTGAACAAGGCAGTTAACCCACTTTTCCTAGGCCGTCATTGTAAATAAGAATTTGTTCTTAACTGATTTGCCTAGTTAAATAAAGGTAATATTTTTTTAGCAAAAAAAAATCATTAATGCGTTTCAAGATGCAGCTTCTGATACCCTGTCTGTCTGTCTGTCTGTCTGTCTCTGTCTGTCTGTCTGTCTGTCTGTCTGTCTGTCTGTCTGTCTCTCTGTCTGTCTGTCTGTCTGTCTGTCTGTCTGTCTGTCCTCCCAGTGTGTTGTGTAGCAGTGAGGAACTGTCTGGATGTTAGACAGAGACAGAGGGACAGAGGGACCAACAGTAAAAGCCAGGACAACCTGTATGGTGCAGCATCTGCCAACAAGGTAGGTCCTCACCTAACCTCATCATTTAGAAAGACATATTAAGTTGGTAATAATGGTACAGTTGATGGGTGGCTGTGACACCGGACGTATAGGAACTATGAGTGGGGGGGTGTGGAAGATCATTAAGTGTGACACGCAGTGTAATATGGATGCTACGATAGCGGCTAAGTAAACAGATTGGTACACGGCCGCTATGATGTCAGACTCCCTTAGTCTCCTCACTTTAGATCTCCTACAGCAGAAAATATCTCAGTAACATTCTCCCATCCAGGACCCTGACAGACTTCTACAGGACGTCGATATCAATCGTCTGAGAGCTGTCGTGTTCCGGGATGTGGTGAGTATGACTGTGTGTGTGTGTGTGCTGGTGCGTGTGTAACATGTTTGTGTGCGTATGATTGTGTAACATGTATATGTATCCCCACCAGGATGACAGCAAGCAGGCCCAGTTCTTGGCACTAGCGGTGGTCTACTTTATCTCTGTCCTCATGGTGTCAAAGTACAGGGACATCCTGGAACCACAGAGAGAGACCAACAGGATGATCAGCCAATCAGCATACAGCATTCGCCACGAGATCAACTCATCTACCAGCACAAGTGCTTGCTTTTGTTATTCAACTGCAATCCTCTCAGCTCTCTGATTAATTAATGTGATCCACTAATTGTACTGTGCAGAATGAAACATGGAAACAGGAATGGAAGTGGAGAGGGGAAATGGGAGAGGGGAAGGGAACGTGGGTGTATGAAAGTTGTACAGGTAGCCCTGGTCTCTGTGGTATGAACAGTTACATCCCACTGGGCACACCCTGAGAGAGAGCAAGCAAGACATAGAGAGATAGATTGAGAGAGAGTGTAAAAGAAAGAGAGAAAAACAGAGAGATGAGGGTTTGGGGCGTTGTGAGGCTTGTTCTATTTCCAGCCCTCTGTCGTGGTCCATTAGCCAGTCAATCAGCCAGGAGGTTGGGATCAGAGAGGCTTCTGGGAAGGACACTTCGCCGCCATTATAAATAATATCACCAGGAAGAGAGTTTCCAGCCAACAGGTAGATGGCAGATGTCTGTCTATCTGGGATGGAAGTTAGAAGAGGATAAACGAGGAAGTTAGATGGGGAGAGAATGGGCTTGTTCGACATCAACTGCATTGCAGTCAGCAACTGCCAACTGGCTGATCTACGAATCATCTTGCATCTTAAATGACTACTCATTATTATTTGTAGATCGGTCAGTCAATCTCAATTAACCCACAATGCATCACATATTTGATGCTCTGGAACACTGCTCTGCCTATGTGTGTGAGCCCACCCAGTGTCCTTGTGTCCTGACTGTGTGTGTGTGTGTGTGTGTGTGTGTGCGTGCGTGTGTTCCAGAGACCCCCCTGGCGTACCCTGACCAAAGTAAGGAGCCCCCCATCCCTGTAGAGGAGCTCCACATAGAGAGAGGCTGTCTGCCACACACTGACTCTGGCATTGGAGAGGAACAGGTTGCCCATCTAGATACTAGACTGTGTTCTCTTTTTTCGCTCTATTAGAGTAGATTGGAGTTGTATTATAATGTGTTTTTGTGCATAAACCCAGGAAGAGTACAGGTACACGAGTACATAAGTAAACTACCCCCCACCTCCAGATGGCCAGTGTGTTAAACGGGGCAGACTTGGACGCTTCAGGACCCGGGCGAGCTGACGCCATGTCCTCCCTGCTCGGCAGCCTCTCCTCTGGGGAGAAGCATAGCCAAGAGTCCCTCTTGGAGCCGCCTGGCCTGGAGGTCCTAAGGACCACCTCCTCCATCTCCTCCATCAGCCACTCAAACATCAATGTACGAAGAATCCTGAAGAGCCTAGTGGCTGGGCCTGTAGAGGGGGTGGAACCTGGACCAGAGCCCCTCCCCTACCCTGATCTTGCCGTACAGAGAGAGACCCATTCCCCCATGCTGCCCATGCAGTTCCACTCCTTTGATAGGTACGGTATACACACACACACACACACACACACACACACACACACACACACACACACACACACACACACACACACACACACACACACACACACACACACACACACACACACACACACACACACACACACACTATGCAGTTCCACTCTTTGTACTGGAGGCCACTCTGTTATGCATGTCTTATACAGTAAGAGTCAAACGTTTGGACACACCTACTCAATCAAATGTGTTTCTTTATTTTTACTATGTTCTACATTATAGAATAATAGTGAAGACATCACAACTATGAAAAAACACATGGATGTTTTGGGATGAGTTGGACCGCAGAGTGAAGGTAAAGCAGCCAACAAGTGCTCAGCATATGTAGGAACTCCTTCAAGGAAAAAGCATTCCTCATGAAGCTGGTTGAGAGAATGCCAAGAGTGTACAAAACTGTCATCAAGGCAAAGGGTGGCTATTTGAAGAATATCAAATATAAAATATATTTAGATTTGTTTAACACTTTTTGTGGTTACTACATGATTCCATATGTGTTATTTCATAGTTTTGAATTCTTCACTATTATTGGTAAAAATAAATAGTAAAATTAAAGAAAAACCCTTTGATGAGTAGGTGTGTCCAGTCTTTTGACTGGTACTATACATGTTTGACAACTTGAGCTCCACAGTAAGAAATTGTGTTAAGGGTACAGGTAGCCTAGCGGTAGAGTGGAAATGTCACTGGTTCGAATACCTGAGCCGACAAAGTGAAAAATCTGTCGATGTGCCCTTGAGCCAGGCACTTAACCCTAATTTGCTCCAGGGGCGCTGTATTACTATGGCTGACCCTGTAAAGCAACACATTTCACTGCACCTATCCGGTGTGTGTGACAATAAAACACCCATTTTTTGAATACGGTGTTGATGACAAGTACATACGCTTCAAGACAGAAATATAACGTGTGTTGTTAGTCAAGCAGACTCAACACACCACAGTTTATCCACCAGGTATGTTTAGTTGTCAGGAGCAACATTCATGGTTTACAGTCGCAAGCTAAACATCACTCACATGTTAGACATCTGGTACAGTTCGCTAAGCCCCCATGGGGAGGAGTGTGTGTGTGTGTGTGTGTGTGTGTGTGTGTGTGTGTGTGTGTGTGTGTGTGTGTGTGTGTGTGTGTGTGTGTGTGTGTGTGTGTGTGTGTGTGTGTGTGTGTGTGTGTTTGGAAAGGTATTGTGTGTGTTGTGTGTTTACATTCCTGCCATAGATAAGAACCCAGTAATCTGTGTTCCGTCCCCGTGGTAACCTGCTGCTGACAGGAGGTCAGGGTTCACATCCCAGAATCCTTATCTTTCTGTCTGGTGAACGTTCTGTACCAACAAACCCCTGAACCATGTCAAGATTGGTGTGGCTGTCGGTGTGGCTGTCGGAAGGGCCTGTTTGGGGTGTGTGTCACTTGTGATGAAGGTAAAAATGGAGGACAGAAGCGATAAGTAGATGGAGGAGAGAGGAAAGGTGGAGAGGAAGGAGAGATGGAGGAGGAGATGAAGGGTCAGTTGAAGGACTGCAGAGGTCCCCTGGGCCCTGATGACTGATTAAACAGAAGCGGCGTCCCATTTTACCCCCCTCCCCATGCCCAAGCCTGTCTCCTCACCACTCACAGCCCTAATATGCCCTGGCAGGCTGAAATGAGTTGCCAGAGCTCTCTGTATTATTTTTGAAATGCTTTCACACACAGTGTCCAGGTCACACATACGACTCCTTCATGCTTTAATGTCATCCAGCCTCAATTTGCTGTGTCTAATTCTTCTCCACATACCAGCAGAATGAGCTGCTAGGCTGGCTAGGCCTCAGGACGGCTGGGCTGTCAGGCCTGAGGCTGATAGGGACTGACAACATCAAAACAGAGCACAAAGAAAAGGCTCAGAGCGTTGAGAGGAGGGCTGAGTCCCCTGGCCTTTCTGGTTGATAGTCTCTCTGAGGTGGAGTTTTCAATTAGAGACTTCCATAACCAGAACTGGATGACCAGATGGGACCAGTGCATGGCTGATCTGAATACACCTTTAAATTCCCTCCTTTCTTTCTCTTTTTCTGTCTGTCTCTCTCTCTAGTACAGCTGTCTGACAGTAACAGTGACACAGGGGGATGTTGTCTAGCTCTGCATTTGTGATTACATTTTTAATGAAGAACTGATTTATTCTGTTTGGTTTTAATTGAACTCATTATGTTAGGAAGTTTAATCTTTTGAATCTATTTCCATAGTATATCTATATGATTGAGGATGTGTGTGTGTGTGTATATAAATGTATGTATCCACAGTCATCACCTCCTGTTCATTAATATTCCTTACTAGATTAATCCTCACTTTATTCACAGCAGCCCCTATTAAACACACCCCTGTTAATAAATGATGCCTTAGATCATCTTTGCATCATTCATGAGCACTCGGATAATCAATGATTCATATAAAAGGTTCCTGCTGGATCAACATACAGTATCAGACCGTAACCATGTCACACAGGGATAGCTGCACACATCCTTATCGTATATTTTACTCCTTTTATGTTCAATTCCATCTACAGTGGTGACCGATGTGGGGAATTAGTGCTAATCTGAAGTGTGATGGGACAAGGCATGTGATTGTTCATTCAACCTGTCAGTGTTTTTATTGTTTGTGTTCCTACTCCTATGAATTATTACAAATCAAATTTATCGGTCACACACACACATGGTTAGCAGATGTTAATGCGGGTGTAGCGAAATGCTTGTGCTTCTCGTTCAGACAATGCAGTAGTAACCAACGAGTAATCTAACCTAACAATTCCACAACTGCTACCTTATACACACAAGTGTAAAGGGATAAAGAATATGTACATAAAGATATATGAATGAGTGATGGTACAGAACGGCATAGGCAAGATGCAGTAGATGGTATCGAGTGCAGTATATACATATGAGATGAGTAATGTAAGGTATGTAAACAAAGTGGCATAGTTTAAATTGGCTAGTTGTAACGGCTCTCTTCTATCTCCTCCTCTGGCGAAGAGGTCGAACAAGGATCGGACCAAAATGCAGCGTGATGATGATTCATGATATATTTTAATGAATGAAAAACTATACATGCAGAAACTATAAAAATAATGAAATGAAATAATGAAAACCGAAACAGTCCTCTCTGGTGCAAACACAAAGACAGGAACAATCACTCACGACACACTCAAAGAATATGGCTGCCTAAATATGGGTCCCAATCAGAGACAACGAAAATCACCTGCCTCTGATTAAGAACCGCCTCAGGCAGCCATAGACTCTCATAGACAACCCTACTCAGCCACAATCCCAATACCTACTAAAACCCCAATACAAAAACACACCACAAAATAAACCCATGTCACACCCTGGCCTGACCAAATAAATGAAGACAAACATACATACTTCGACCAGGGCGTGACACTAGTGATACATGTATTACATAAAGATGCAGTAGATGATATAGAGTACAGTATATACATATACATATGAGATGAGTAATGTAGGGTATGTAAACATTATATTAAGTAGGATTGTTTAAAGTGGCTAGTGATATATTTTACATCAATTTCCATGAATTCCCATTATTAAAGTGGCTGGAGTTGAGTCAGTGTGTTGGCAGCAGCCACTCAATGTTAGTGGTGGCTGTTTAACAGTCTGATGGCCTTGAGATAGAAGCTGTTTTTCAGTCACTCGGTCCCAGCTTTGATGCACCTGTACTGACCTCGCCTTCTGGATGACAGCGGGGTGAACAGGCAGTGGCTCGGGTGGTTGTTGTCCTTGATGATCTTTATGGCCTTCCTGTGACATCGGGTGGTGTAGGTGTCCTGGAGGGCAGGTAGTTTGCCCCCGGTGATGCGTTGTGCAGACCTCACTACCCTCTGGAGAGCCTTACGGTTGTGGGCGGAGCAGTTGCCGTACCAGTGTAGTGTCGTCCGCAAACTTGATGATTGAGTTGGAGGCGTGCATGGCCAAGCAGTCGTGGGTGAACAGGGAGTACAGGAGAGGGCTCAGAACACACCCTTGTGGGGCCCCAGTGTTGAGGATCAGCGGGGTGGAGATGTTGTTACCTACCCTCACCACCTGGGGGCGGCCCGTCAGGAAGTCCAGTACCCAGTTGCACAGGGCGGGGTCGAGACCCAGGGTCTCGAGCTTGATGACGAGCTTGGAGGGCACTATGGTGTTAAATGCTGAGCTGTAGTCTGAACAGCATTCTCACATAGGCATTCCTCTTGTCCAGATGGGTTAGGGCAGTGTGGTTGCGATTGCATCGTCTGTGGACCTATTTGGGCGGTAAGCAAATTGGAGTGGGTCTAGGGTGTCAGGTAGGGTGGAGGTGATATGGTCCTTGACTAGTCTCTCAAAGCACTTCATGATGATGGAAGTGAGTGCTACGGGGCGGTTGTCGTTTAGCTCAGTTACCTTAGCTTTCTTGGGAACAGGGACAGTGGTGGCCCTCTTGAAGCATGTGGGAACAGCAGACTGCGATATGGATTGATTGAATATGTCCGTAAACACACCAGCCAGCTGGTCTGCGCATGCTCTGAGGACTAGGCTGGGGATGCCGTCTGGGCCTGCAGCCTTGCGAGGGTTAACACGTTTTACTCACGTCGGCTGCAGTGAAGGAGAGTCCGCATGTTTTGGTTGCGGACCGTGTCAGTGGCACTGTTTTGTCCTCAAAGCGGGCAAAAAAGTTATTTAGTCTGCCTGGGAGCAAGACATCCTGGTCCGTGACGGGGCTGGTTTTCTTTTTGTAATCCGTGATTGACTGTAGACCCTGCCACATACCTCTTGTTTCTGAGCCGTTGAATTGCGACTAGATAAATAAC
Source organism: Oncorhynchus keta (assembly GCF_023373465.1). NCBI lineage: Eukaryota > Metazoa > Chordata > Actinopteri > Salmoniformes > Salmonidae > Oncorhynchus > Oncorhynchus keta. The sequence continues at coordinate 16,889,456 of NC_068438.1, read as the reverse complement.
TCAATATGAACAAGGAATACCTTCAGAGAAAGTATTAAATATATAGCTGATTTCCTCAGTGATGTGCTGCTGTCAATGAGATCTCTAGTCTAGACTAAAGCAGCAGTACACAGATGTATTGAATAAATGATGCTGTCACCATCAGTATCTCAGATATTGTAATATGCAGCATACTTACATGGCCGTGTGTGTGTGTGTGTGTGTGTGTGTGTGTGTGTGTGTGTGTGTGTGTGTGTGTGTGTGTGTGTGTGTGTGTGTGTGTGTGTGTGTGTGTGTGTGTGTGTGTGTGTGTGTGTGTGTGTGTTCGCGTGCATGTGTGTCATGCTGTTCATCAGTAGTGAACAACTAATTGCAGTAGATCCCAGTGGTCTGAATGTATGCTCTGTGCTCTCCAAGTGGACCATGGGAAGGTCACAAGTTTGGTCGTCTAAATACCCTGGTTCCATCCCAAATAGCACCCTATTCCCTATATAGTGCACTACTTTTGACCAGGGCTCTTGTCAAAGGTAGTGCACTATATAGTGAATAGAGTGCCATTTGGGATGCCAACCCTGCTGGCAGTATTTACTGCCTTCCTCACTCATGTGATGTATTTTAGTGCCTAAGAGGAAACCAGAAGTGTCTTCACACATAGAACTGTCTTTTTATATCCATGTATTTATATCTCTTCTTAATGATTTAATATTTTTCTTGATAACATAATAGGAGCATTACTCACTTACTGCAGCTGCTCTCTCTCTCTCTCTCTCTCTCTCTCTCTCTCTCTCTCTCTCTCTCTCTCTCTCTCTCTCTCTCTCTCTCTCTCTCTCTCTCTCTCTCTCTCTCTCTCTCTCTCTCTCTCTCTCTCTCTCTCTCTGTCTCTCTCTGTCTCTCTCTGTCTCTCTCTGTCTCTCTCTGTGTATAGGAGTGTGGTGGTCCCAGTGAAGAAGCCTCCACCAGGGAGTCTGGCTGTGAACACGGTTGGACACGCATCCTCCAGCAGCCTGGCAACAGGCTCCACCCCCAACATCTTTGTTGCAGCCTCCAACACCCCCAAGAGCATGATCAACACCACCGGTAGGCCTACACCCATGGGCCCTGGTCAAATGTAGGGAATAGGGTGCAATTTGGGACTAAGCCTTCTAGTACGTCCCACTTCAACCCCAGTTCCCTAGCCCCTAACACCTAGCCACTTGTGTATACTTGGAAGGAGTGGGTAGATATGAGTAAAACTAGTGACAATTCCACCTAACCTACAGTAGCTGAATAACAGGGAGCTACTACTACCATACCAATATTATTGCTTATACCTATCTGATCCTTTCTTGACTATGAGGTGCCTAGGGACTAGTGAGTAAAGGGTAGGGGCTAGGAGTAAGGGCTTGGTGTAGGGGGTGTAGCGGGTAGGGTATAGGTGTAGGGGTAAAGGGACCACGATTGATTTAAGATTCAGCCTGACATACAGGCCCTCTGAATGATGGTAAACAGTGACTCAGACCCACGAGGTTACTAATAACACTACTAATGTGTTCGGCCGGTAATGTGGTTTATTTCCAGGGAACTGTTGCTAGTTGGAGTTCGTTAGTATTTAATTTGAGTAATTACTGCAGATTTTAATAACCCAGTGGGTCTGGAATGTGTCCTTTGAAGCCGGTCCAGGAATAGAAGCAGAATTTTCGTCCCAAATGGCTCCCTATGTAGTGCACTACTTTTGACCAAGGCCCATAGGGATCAAACGTGGTGCACTATCTAAAGAATAGGGTGCCATTTGGGACGCATCCAATTTGTTTTCCGGCTGGATAACTGAGGTTTAATAATGGAGTGTAGAAACTCATACTGAGCACCAGAGGGCACTCAGTCTCTACTGCTCTACATGACCATGCTTCCTATACAGTACTATGACCCACTGCTGTGTGGTGGTTCAGACCAAAATACTATAGTCTAGTAGTAGTTGTAGTGCATTGTGCGTCCCAAATGGCACCCTATTCCATACATAGTGCACTACTATAAGGAAGACCGGAGTAGGCCTGGACAAAAGTAGTGCACTAAACAAGGAATAGCGTTCCATTTGACTGTCCTCTCCCCTAAGGCCCTGCTCTGTGCTGTTGAGCCAAGGGTCCCATGATGCAGCAGGCTTCTGAAAGAAGCCACTTAATACAGAGATCATTAGAGCTGCAACACCTATTACATGTTCCTATCCCCTCAGCAGGAATGTGAGAAATGTGACAGAGTCAAAGTGTGCTTTCAGCTAAACCCAGGGTCTCTCCTTCTCCCCCTTCGCTCTCTTTCGCTCCGTCTTTTTCCATCTATCATCCTTCTCTCCCACCCCCTCTTTCTCCCCCCTCCCTCTCTTTCTCCCCCTCCCTCTCTTTCTCCCCCTCCCTCCTTATCTGTCATCCCCTCCTCCCCTCCCTCCCTCTCTATCTCTCTCCCCCCTCCCTCCTTCTCTCTCACCCCCTCTCCCCCTCCCTCTCTATCTCTCTCAACCTCCCTCCTCCTCTCTCACCCCTATTTCTCCCACTCTCTTTTTCTCTCTCCCTCATTCCCTCAGACTCCACGATTTCAATAGTTCTGTTCTGTTCTGGAGATGTTCTTTGGCAACTTGACCCATGAACTCAAGGACATGCATGTGATACCTGGAACGATGATGGATGGAAAACATCTTAATCGTATCATATTAAACATGTAACGCAATATTGGACTGAGTGATAATAACTCATTAAATGATTAACAATAAATTCTACAGAATTTACAGAACAACCAATTATAGTGAATTGGACATTAGACATTCATATACTTACAATGGTCCGAGGCGGATGTCATTCCTATAGGTCGTCCCTATAACTGAAACAGACCTTGGGTAGATAATATACAGCATAGTCTTATACTTTATATTTCTATACTTGGGTATATAATGGAGTTGAATACTGTATAGTTGTATACTAGGGTATACAATATAGTTGTATACTGTATAGTTTATGCTGTACTGTGTAGTTGTATAATTAGGTATATAATGGAGTTGTATTGTGGATAGTTGTATACCTGGGTATATAATGGAGTTGTATACTGTATAGTTGTATTCTTGGGTACATCATGGAGTATACTGTATATTTCTATAGTTTTGTATATAATTTAGTTGTATACTGTACTGTATAGTTATACTTGGGTATATAATATAGTTGTATAGTTGTATACTTGGGTGTATAACGGAGTTAGTTGTATGCTGTATACACTACCGGTCAAAAGTTTTAGAACACCTAATCATTCTTTATTTTTACTATTTCCTACATTGTAGAATAATAGTGAAGACATCAAAACTGTGAAATAACACATATGGAATCATGTAGAAACCAAAAAAGTGATTTTAGATTCTTCAAATAGCCACCCTTTGCCTTGATGACAGCTCTGCACACTCTTGGCATTCTCTCAACCAGCTTCATGAGGTAGTCACCTGGAATGCCTTTCAATTAACAAGGTGTGCCCTGTTAAAAGGTAATTTGTGAAATGTATTTCCTTCTTAATGTGTTTGAACACTTTTTTGGTTACTACATGATTTCATATGTGTTATTTCATAGTTTTGATGTCCTCACTACTATTCCACAATGTAGAAAATAGTAAAAATAAAGAAAAACCCTTGAAAGAGTAGGTGTTCTAAAACTTTGGACCGGTATTGTATTTCTATACTCAGGTATATAATGGAGTTAGTGTATAGTTGTATACTTGGTTACATAATAGAGTTGTATACTTCTGCTCCCATATACTCCTCCCAGTGTGACGTTGGTTGGTGTGTTTGTTCCCTGCAGGAGCTACAGACTCGGCCTCCTCTTCCTCCACCTCTTCCTCATCCTTCGTCAACGGGGCCACCAGTAAGAACCTGCCCGCTGTCCAGCCGGTGGCGCCCATGCCTGAAGACACAGTGGAAAACATAAGGTAGGGTCAGAGTGTGACAGTACTGTGTGTGTGTAGTAGGCGGATTATGCATTTCAGTGCTGCAGACATATTCACCATATATCACCTGGAGCCACTGAACAGTGCATGTCTTTCTCTATCAGCATGTAACCACTGCCTGTGGTGTTGTGTGAATGGTAATTCAGAGAAAATGTTGTGTGTGTGTGTAGCGTTAAGATGTGTGTGGATGCTGTTGTGACCTTGACTCCTCATCCCCACCTTCTGTAAGTGTTTGTGACAGACATCTCTAGTGCTGCAGAGAGCCTGAGTACCTCTCTCTCTCTCTGTCTCCCAGTCCCACTGCCTCAACACATACTCACAAACAAACACACATTCACACACACATTCTCACTCTCTCTCCCTCCTGTCCCCCGCTAAAGGAATTGCAAATCAGTTGCCATGGCAGTAACCAACATCACTTACCGTAACTGTGGAGTCAATGATGGAAGTGGCAAGTTGCAGAGCTGTATATGTGTGTGTGTCTCACATGGTTGCAGAGATGTGTGTGATCATACCTCTCATTTCAGTCCAGTCAGACAGACATGTAGCTTGTTGAATAGACAATAGACATATGGCCTCTGGTCAGAAGTAGTACACTATAAAAGGAATAGGGTGCCATTTGGGACTCAGTCCGAGTGACTGCTGCAATCTCTGTGTATTTCAGTGCGTTGCTCTGTGAGGTGGACCAGGATCTGAGAGTCATTAGTTGGTCCCTGCCGGGGGGCCACACAGAGACAGAGACAGAGATGGCCCCCAGAGGTGCAGGCCAGTGTCATAGGCAAGCACTGTTTAACATCACTCACACAGGTGTCACTGTCTCACTGATGCACTCATCCCTTCACCTTCATATTCTTCCCAGGAGGCCAAGGGGCAGAACACACTCTGCTGCTATTCCATCCTTGGCCAATCCTCTCTCTCTCGCTCTTTTTTCTCTCTTGCTCTCTCTCTCTCGCTTTTTGTCTGTCTGTCTGTCTCTGTATGTTTCTATGCTGGTGGACGGGCTACAGGCACACGGCAGTATGTCTCTGCTTTTAGATGCTTCCTGTCGGTTGCATGCCCCCTCCTTCCCAGTCTGTAGATAGATACTACTAGACACTAAGCTGTAGAGGTCTTCTCGGGTCCAAAATGTTGGACCTGGACCCGACCAACCCGAGAACAATCAGACCCGGACATGAACAGACCCAATCATTTTTAAAGCAGGACCCGGACCCGGAACCCGAACCTGAATTGATCGGACAATCCGACCTATACCCAACCTGTACCCTAATGGGTCCGTGTCTAGACCAGACTTGATTTGGACCTGAGTGACAAAAAAAATATGTTTATCAACCAAGTTGCTTTTCTGGTTAACAAATAGGTCTTCATATGTTGGCTAGGCCTTCTATAAGTCAATAAATTCACCTTATTAGAGTCAAATAAATATGCTATGGCCATGGTCGGGTCCATTTGTGTCCACTAGGGTTTATCAGCTGTAATTACATAGACCCGACACCTGATGACAATAAAAGTGGACCCAACCCAGAGGGAAAAGTTGACATTTTGGACCCGCTCAGGTCCCGGGTCGGGTCTCGTGTATTCGGGTTTGGTTGGACTCGTGAAGAACTTTATTAGGCTGTGTGACACTATCTGGGCTCTAAACGGTGACACCGACACCAGTGCAACTAAAAGAAAATCCACCAAAAAATGCAATACCGAACAATATTTAGCTGCAACACTCGTCTCAACACTGCTCAAACAAGACAGGCTGCCACCTGCCGCTGGTTTCTTCCAGTTCTAGGGCCACACACACAGTTCCTCTATTCTATTTATTCTCTCAGTATGCACTATTCTTCCTGAACAAGAACGATGCTGCGTTCCATGTAGCTTCTTAATATAAATCCACATTTTTCCTATTTTCCTATTAGTTTGTGGATATTGCTCTTTGCAGAACTTGAGTAAGTTAGTCTAAGGAAGCTGGCATGTGCCTAAAATAATGCTAATCGTTAACGCTACTCGCTAACTAGCTAGCTAAACGCTATTTAGCTAAATGCATTAGCTAGGCCAAAGCAAATGTTAGCTCTAATACAGGTTGCTAGCAGTGGTGTAGATCAGCATGTTGTTTGTCTGAATGCAACATCTATTCAAATGTGATTAGAGTCCCCTGAGAAACACTGGCCAACATTTTGGTTCCTAGCCTATCTTAACTCCTACGTGGCTTTTTCATTTGTTGTCATTCCAAACAACACCAACCATAGAATTAGAATAATCATTGTATTTCTATGATTCCAACAGTGCTGTGTTCCAACAGTTCACCCAAGTGTTGTGATATATTTTCTTAATTAAGAGCACTAGTGCTACCAATGAAATGGTTTACTTTAGAGCCCTTGACTTAGTGTTCTCCTAGGCGGCGCTCCTAGTGGCCGGGGACTTTAACCTCTCTGGGATATGTGGGACGCTAGCGTCCCACCTGGCCAAAAGCCAGTGAAAATGCAGAGCGCCAAATTCAAATAAATTACTATAAAAATCAAAACTTTCATGAAATCACACATGTAAGACACCAAATAAAAAATAAAAAGGCTTTTCGGCGAAAGCAAACGATGCTATTATCTGAGGGTAGCACCTCCATAAACAAAGAGAGAACATATTTCAACCCTGCAGGCGCGACACAAAACGCAGAAATAAAATTATAAATCATGCCTTACCTTTGACGAGCTTCTGTTGGCACTCCAATATGTCCAATAAACATCACAAATGGTTCTTTTGTTTGATGAATTCTGTCAATATATATCCAAAATGTCTATATATTTGGCGATTTTGATCCAGAAAAACACCGGTTCCAACTTGCTCAACGTAAACTTTGCCAAAACATTTCAAACTACTTTTGTAATACAACTTTTGTAATACTTTAGGTATTTTTTAAAAGTAAAGAATCGATCAAATTGAAGACGGGATGATCTGTGTTCAATACAGGAAGAAAACAAACTGACGCTACCTTTCTGGTCACGCGCCTCGAACAAACAGTACACTTGAAGTGACTCTCGTTTTGAACAGGGCTACTTCTTCATTGCACAAAGGAAAAACCTCAACCAATTTGTAAAGACTGGGGACATCCAGTGGAAGCGGTAGGAACTGCAAGAAGGTCCCTTAGAAATCTGGATTCCCATTATTGAAAAGAGAGTGACCTCAAAAATAAAATCTGAATGGTTTTTCCTCTGGGTTTCGCCTGCTACATAAGTTTGTTTCAAACCGTTTTAGAAACGTCAGAGTGTTTTCTATCCAAATCGACTAATAATATGCATATCTTAACTTCTGGGGATGAGTAGCAGGCAGTTGAATTTGGGCATGCATTTCATCCGGACGTGAAAATACTGCCCCCTGTCACCAAGAAGTTAATGCAGGGAAACTTAAATCAGTTTTGCCTAATTTCTATCAGCATATTAAATGTGCAACCAGAGGGAAACAATTATAGATAACCTTTACTCCACACACAGAGACGCATACAAAGCTCTCCCTTGCCCTCCATTTGGCAAATCTGACCTGCTTACAAGCAAAAATGAAAGCAGGAAGCACCAGTGACTCGTTCTATAATAAAGTGGTCAGATGAAGCAGATGCTAAGCTACAGGACTGTTTTGCTAGCACAGACTGGAATATGTTCTGGGATTTTTCCGATGGCATTGAGGAGTACACATCAGTCACTGGGTTTATCATTAAGTGCATCAAGGATGTTGCCCCCACAGTGACTGTACGTACCTACCCCAACCAGAAACCATGGATTACAGGCAACATTCACACTGAGCTAAAGGGTAGAGCTGCTGCTTTCAAGGAGCGGGACTCTAACCCGGAAGCTTATAAGAAATCCTGCTATGCCCTCCGACGAACCATCAAACAGGAAAAGCGTCAATACAGGACTAAGATTGAATCGTACTACACTGGCTCCAATGCTCGTCGGATGTGGCAGGGCTTGCAAACTATTACAGACTACAAAGGGAAGCACAGCTGAGAGCTGCCCACTGACACGAGCCTATGGTACCAGACGAGCTAAATAACTTCTACGCTCGCTTCAAGGCAAGTAACAATGAAACATGCATGAGAGAATCAGCTGTTCCAGACGACTGTGTGATCACGCTCTCCACAGCCGATTTGAGTAAGACCCTTTAAACAGGTCAACATTCACAAATCCGCAGGGCCAGACAGATTACCAGGACGTGTATTTTCAACCTCTCCCTGACTGAGTCTGTAATACCGATATGTTTCAAGCAGACCACCATAGTCCCTGTGCCAAAGGACACTAAGGTAACCTGCCTAAATGACTACTGACCCGTAGCACTCACATCTGTAGCCATGAAATGCTTTGAAAGGCTGGTCATGGCTCACATCAACAACATTATCCCAGAAACCCTAGACCCACTCCAATTTGCATACTGCACCAACAGATCAAGGACAACAACCTCTCCCTCAACGTGATCAAGACAAAAGAGATGATTGTGGACTACAGGGAAAGGAGGACCGTGCATGCTCCCATTCTCATCGACGAGGCTGCAGTGGAGCAGGTCGAGAGCTTCAAGTTCCTTGGTGTCCACGTCACCAACAAACTAACATGGTCCAAGCACACCAAGACAGTCGTGAAGAGGGTACCACAAAACCTTTCCCCCCTCAGGAGACTGAGAAGATTTTGCATGGGTCCTCAGATCCTCAAAATGTTTTACAGTTGCACAGTTGCACCATCGAGAGCATCCTGACGGGTTGCATCACTGCCTGGTATGGCAACTGCTCGGCCTCTGACTGCAAGGCACTACAGAGGATAATGCGTCATAGACTGTTCTCTCTGCTACCGCACAGCAAGCGGTACTGGATCGCCGAGTCTACAGTAGGTCCAAGAGGCCTCTAAACAGCTTCTATCCCCAAGCCATAAGACTCCTGAACAGCTAATCAAATGACTAGCCAGATTATTTGCAATGCACCCCCCACACACTTCTACTCCGCTGCTACTCTCTGTTATTATCTATGCATAGCCACTTTAGAAACTTTTTTTCAGGACCCTGTCTTTCAAAGATAATTCACAGATCTTCAATGTAAAGGGTTTAAACACTGTTTCCCATGGTTCAATGAACCATAAACAATTAATGAACATGCACCTGTGGAACAGTCGTTAAGACACGAACAGCTTACAGACGGTAAGCAATTAAGGTTACAGTTATGAAAACTTAGGACACAAAAGAGGCCGTGCTACTGACTCTGAAAAACACCAAAAGAAAGATGCCCAGGGTCCCTGCTCATCTGTGTGAACGGGCCTTACGCATGCTGCAGGGAGGCATGAGGACTGCAGATGTGGCCAGGGCAATAAATTGCAATATCTGTACTGTGAGACATCTAAGAGCTACAGGGAGCCAGGACGGACAGCTGATTGACCTCACAGTAGCAGACCACATGTAACAACACCTGCACAGGATCGGTACATCTGAACATCACACCTGCGGGGCAGCTACAGGATGGTAACAACAACTGCCCGAGTTACACCAGGAATGCACAATCCCTCCATCAGTGCTCAGACTGTCCACAATAGGCTGAGAGACTGAGGGCTTGTAGGCCTGTTGTACGGCAGGTCCTCACCAGACATCACCGGCAACAACGTTGCCTATGGGCACAAACCCATCGTCGCTGGACCAGACAGGACTGGCAAAAAGTGCTCTTCACTGATGAGTCGCGGTTTTGTCTCACCAGGGGTGATGGCCGGATTCGCGTTTATCGTCGAAGGAGTGAGCGTTACGATTTGAGCGGGATCGATTTGGAGGTGGAGGGTCCGTCATGGTCTGGGGCGGTGTGTCACAGCATCATATACTGAGCTTGTTGTTATTGCAGGCAATCTCAAAATTGTGTGTTACAGGGAAGACATCCTCCTTCCTCCTGTGGTACCCTTCCTACAGGCTCATCCTGACAATACCCTCCAGCATGACAATGCCACCAGCCATACTGCTCGTTCTGTGTGTGATTTCCTGCAAGACAGGAATGACAGTGTTCTGCCATGGCCAGCGAAGAGCCCGGATCTCAATCCCATTGAGCACGTCTGGGACCTGTTGGACCGGAGGGTGAGGGCCATTCCCCCCAGAAAAGTCTGGGAACTTGCAGGTGCCTTGGTGGAAGAGTGGGGTAACACAGCAAGAGTGGTATCTCACAGCAAGAACTAGCATATCTGGTGCACTCCATGAGGAGGAGATGCACTGCAGTACTTAATGCAGCTGGTGGCCACACCAGATACTGACTGTTACTTTTGATTTTGACCCCTCCTTTGTTCAGGGACACATTATTCTGTTTCTGTTAGTCACATGTCTGTGGAACTTGTTCAGTTTTATGTCTCAGTTGTTGAGTCTTGTTATGTTCATACAAGTATTTCCACATGTTAAGTGATAAACGCAGTTGACAGTGAGAGGACGTTTCTTTTTCCGCTGAGTTTAGCTCCTTATTTACTGCTGCTCTTTAATTATTTGTTATTCTTATCTCTTACTTTTTGGGGGGTATTCTCTTTAAACTGCATTGTTGGTTAAGGGCTTGTAAGTTAGAATTTCACTGTAAGGTCTATTACACCTGATGTATTCGGCGCATGTGACAAATAGCATTTGATTTGATTTGAAAAGATGTTCTAACTCTCATGTACTAACCCAGGTGGAGGGCTCTACTCTGCTCTGCTCACAGCTCAACCCTAGCCAACCTGATTCTCATCTGTATGCTGTTGTCTTTCTCCTTTCTGTCTCTTCCACTCTATCATCCTCTCTCTCTCTCCCTCTCTCTCTCCCTGCTCTGTTGTCACACAGTATCACTACTAAGTTGGAGCGTGCGCTGGAGAAGGTGGCCCCCCTGCTCAGGGAGATCTTTGTGGACTTTGCACCGTTCCTCTCTAGGACATTGTTGGGAAGCCATGGTCAGGAGCTGCTCATAGAAGGTATAGGTGTTGTATAGTGTCTCTGTGTGTCCCTCTGTCTATCCCTTAGTATGTATGTCTTCTTCTGTCCCTCTGTCTGTCCACTGGCTGCTGTGTCACTGCTGGATGTCTAGTAATGTAGCCCGACAGGGCTACCACGCACACACACACATACACTCACACAGGCACTCATACACACACAGGCATACACACACAGGCACGCACACACACACAGGCACACACACACACAGGCACACACACAGGCACACACACACACACACGATAAACAATTAATGGAGAGTTGAAAGGTATGAATGTTGTCTGATCCCTTCACTCTGCCTCTCTGTCAGAACGCTGGCCAAGCTGACAGATACACACACACACCTGGCATGCTGAGCACAGACTGTGTACAAACCAGGCAAATACAAAACACTTCATCAACACAATAGAGCCAGTATTCATAAAGCATACCATAGTATAAATGCTGGGATCAGGTCTGGGATCAGTTTTACCTTAAAGTTCATTCTGAATAATATTACATGGACAGTAGAGACCTGATCCTAGATCAGCACTCCTACTTTGAGATGCTTTGCCCAGACTTTTACCAAGGAAAAGTGGCTGTTTTTCCTGAATCAGGGCCCTGGTGGAAAGTCTCTCCATTTAGTAGTAATTACCAGCCATACATCACTCAAATTATCCAGGGTCATGCCCCAAGTGCCCCCTCACCCACTCCCCTCTCCTCTCCTTCTCTCCTCATCACCCCTCCTCTCCCTCTCTCTAGACATGTTGTCAGTGTGGTAATCATGCCCAGACATCCTGGCCTGGCCCCTGGCCCATGATGCACTTGGAGTTGAGAGGGAGGCCCCTGGGCGAACAGAGCTGTCGTTGTGATGGCCTTCCCTCTCTCCTCTCCTTCCCCCTTCCCCCTTCCCTCTCTCCTCCCCTCTCCTTTCCCCTTCCCTCTCTCCTCTCCTCTCCTTCCCCCTTCCCTCTCTCCTCTCCTCTCCTCTCCTTCTCTCTCTCCTTTCCTCTCCTTCCCCCTTCCTACCTCTCCTCTCTCTGCCTTTCCACTCCTTCCTCCCCCTACCAGTACACTGCTCCACAATGCCACATTCACCCCAGTGATTTAACTCTGCCCTGCTCACAGGAAAGGCATGGTCAGAGGGGTAGAGCCTGTTTAAATAGAACACATATAGTTTGTGTACCACTGTACGGCCAGGGTCCATGGTCATTAGGCCAGCATACCAGAGTATGGTCGGGGCGCTAGGGGCCAGGGTCACCCTACCACCTGACCCCCTGTGTCAGAGAGAGCGGAGTGATGGGAGAACTGGTCATTGCAGTCACAAGAGGTCAGCTGTGGTTGAATGTAGCTGTGTGTGTGTGTGTGTGTGTGTGTGTGTGTGTGTGTGTGTGTGTGTGTGTGTGTGTGTGTGTGTGTGTGTGTGTGTGTGTGTGTGTGTGTGTGTGTGTGTGTGTGTGTGTGTGTGTGTGTGTGTGTGTGTGTGTGTGTGTGTGTGTGTAATAGGTCATCTGTAGCTGTCTGTGAACTAGAGAGGGTCAGGTAACATCCCCTGTTTACAACAGTCTTAGAGGCTCAGACTGTTTCAGTGCTGTGCAAGATTCACATTATACAACAGTACACTTTGTCTCCATCCCAAATAGCACCCTATTTCCTATGTAGTGCACTGCATATGGCTCTTGTCAACATGAATTCAATATAGAGGGAATAGGATGCCATTTGTTACACACACTTTGTCACTTTGTCTCTATCTCAGTGGTTTGTAGGCAGCTATATTGTTTTATTATTGTAACATGTACGGTCATTTCCCATTTCCAATCCTGGCAAGCTCTTTCTTTGCATCAACGATAAAACGGAAGAGATGTTTGACATCCCTGAGATGGTCTCTGTCTGTGTGTTTATCAACATGTTGACATCTCATCTCTGGTTGTTGACTCATGCTGTCAATCACACTGACATCTTCATGCAACCATGCCAACGGGTCCTGGCCCCACCAACCTATAATGAATCGTCCAGGGTGTCTTCTTCTCTGGTAATGAGTACAATGTTAGCCCCTCCCACCTGTCAATGGAGAGGTTTCGCAGTGACTTATATGAAGGCGCTAGGAACTGTTGAGCCAAGTCAAACTGTCCTGTGTGTTGTATGACAACTCTGCTTCTAACCCTGTCTCGTCCTGTCCTGTCTGCTCCTACCAGGTTTGGTGTGTATGAAGTCCAGCACCTCCGTAGTAGAACTAGTCATGCTGCTCTGCTCTCAGGTGAGATTCTCTCTTTCTCCTCACACTTCCCTCCTTTTCTCTCCCTCTCTGCTTCTTCCTTCCTCCCACATCCCTCTCTTCCCTCCACCTCCTCCGTTCTCTCGTCTCTACCTCTTCCTCCCTCCTTTCTCCTCTCCCTCTGGCCTCCTCTCCTTCCTGTGATGGACTCTGAAGACGAGGATGCTTCCAGCTCTAGTTCTCTGGGTCGTTCCACGAAAGAAGTCCCTTTTGCATTCCTTTTGATATTTTAAATAGAGTTTTTGCACCAATATTCCATTTAGGAATTAAGTACCCTTTAATATAGACCACATTGAAAACTCAATAAATCTGATTTTTTTATATGAATAAAGACTTAAAGTGCCAAAATTCTAAAGATTTTAACCCACTGAACCCCAATATTTCTCAACGTTTTCACATCATTCTAAAGCCCTAGTTATTTTGTTGCTTTGATAAATGAATTAAAGGTAAGAAAAAGTGGAGGTCTGAGTCGGTAACATGTCAACCCTGCTAACCATAGATGACAGGCTACAAATATTTTAACAATTTAAAGAACATTATTGTGAAGCTTGCATTCAATTTCCCCTTCGTGTTGAACACAACAATTTTCCCTGTCACAAGGGGATTTATGGCTGATTTAAGATGAAATCGTCAGCCATGTTACTTTATTTAGGATTAAATACAGTTGAAGTCGGAAGTTTACATACACTTAGGTTGGAGTCATTAAAACTTGTTTTTCAACCACTCCACAAATGTCTTGAACAAACTATAGTTTTGGCACGTCGGTTAGGACATCTACTTTGTGCATGACACAAGTAGTTTTTCCAACAATTGATTACAGACAGATTATTTCACTTATAATTCACTGTATTACAATTCCAGTGGGTCAGAAGTTTACATACACTAAGTTGACTGTGCCTTTAAACAGCTTAGAAAATTCCAGAAAAGGATGTCATGGCTTTAGAAGCTTCTGATAGGCTAATTGACATAATTTGAGTCAATTGGAGGTGCACCTGTGGTTATATTTACTTGACATCATGGGAAAATCAAAGGAAATCAGCCAAGACCTCAGAAAAAGAATTGTACACCTCCACAAGTCTGGTTCATCCTTGGGAGCAATTTCCAAATGCCTGAAGGTACCACATTCATCTGTACAAACAATAGTACGCAAGTATAAACACCATGGGATCACGCAGCCGTCATACTGCTCAGGAAGGAGACGCGTTCTGTCTCCTTGAAATGAACGTACTTTGCGAAAAGTGCCAATCAATCCCATAACAACAGCAAAGGAAATTGTGAAGATGCTGGAGGAAACAGCTACAATAGTACCTATATTAACAGTAAAATAAGTCCTTTATCGACTTAACCTGAAAGGCCGCTCAGCAAGGAAGAAGCCACTACCCCAATGTGCAACTGCACATGGGGACAAAGATCGTTCTTTTTGGAGAAATGTCCTCTGGTCTGATGAAACAAAAATAGATCTGTTTAGCCATAATGACCATCGTTATGTTTGGAGGAAAAAGGGGAAGGCTTGCAAGCCGAAGAACACCATCCCAACCATGAAGCACGGTGGTGGCAGCATCATGTTGTGGTGATGCCTTGCTGCAGGAGGTACTGGTGCACTTCACAAAATAGATGGCATCATGAGGTTGGAAAATTATGTGGATATATTGAAGCAACAACTCAATACATCAGTCAGGAAGTTGAAGCTTGGTCGCAAATGGGTCTTCCAAATGGACAATGACCCCAAGCATTCTTCCAAAGTTGTGGCAAAATGGCTTAAGGACAACAACGTCAAGGTATTGGAGTGGCCATCACAAAGCCCTGACCTCAATTCCATATAAAATGTATGGGCAGAACTGAAAAAGCATGTATGATCAAGGAGGCCTACAAACCTGACTCGGTTACACCAGCTCTGTCAGGAGGAATGGGCCCAAATTCATCCAACTTGTGGAAGCTTGTGGAAGGCTACCCGAAACGTTTGACCCAATTTAAACAATTTAAATGCAATGCTACCAAATACTAATTGAGTGTATGTAAACTTCTGAC
This sequence comes from Oncorhynchus keta, assembly GCF_023373465.1. Lineage (NCBI taxonomy): Eukaryota > Metazoa > Chordata > Actinopteri > Salmoniformes > Salmonidae > Oncorhynchus > Oncorhynchus keta. Next base: position 16,874,311 of record NC_068438.1, on the reverse strand, counting down.
CTACTGGAAAAGTGAAGATGAAATAAAAGCTGAAATAAATCATTCTCTCTACTATTATTCTGACATTTCACATTCTTAAAATTAAGTGGTGATCCTAATTGACCTGACACAGGGAATTTTTACTAGGATTAAATGTCAGGAATTGAGAAAAATAAGTTTAAATGTATTTGGCGTAAGGTGTATGTAAACTTCTGACTTCAACTGTAGGTATTTACTATAGTATTTTTATCTCCTCCCCGTCCCCTTACCACCTCCCTGTCTCCTTTTCTCCTCCCTGTCTCCTTACCTCCTCCCTGTCCCCTTCCTCCTCCCTGTCTCCTTACTTCCTCCCTGTCACCTTTACCACCTCCCTGTCTCCTTACTACCTCCCTGTCTCCTTACCTCCTCCCTGTCCCCTTATATCCTCCCTGTCCTCATTTCTCCTCCCTGACCCCTTACCTCCTCGCTGTCCTCATATCCCTCCCTGTCTCCTTATCTCCTCCCGGTCTCCTTACCTCCTCCCTGTCCCCTTACCACCTCCCTGTCCCCTTACCCCCTCCCTGTCTCCTTACCTCCTCCATGTCCCCTTATCTCCTCCCTGTCCTCATTTCTCCTCCATGTCCACTTATCTCCTCCCTGTCCTCATTTCTCCTCCCTGTCCCCTTACCTCCTCCCTGTCCTCATTTCTCCTCCCTGTCCCCTTATCTCCTCCCTGTCCTCATTTCTCCTCCCTGTCCCCTTACCTCCTCCCTGTCCTCATTTCTCCTCCCTGTCCCCTTATCTCCTCCCTGTCCTCATTTCTCCTCCCTGTCCCCTTATCTCCTCCCTGTCCTCATTTCTCCCCCCTGTCCCCTTATCTCCTCCCTGTCCTAATTTCTCCTCCCTGTCCCCTTATCTCCTCCCTGTCCTCATTTCTCCCCCCTGTCCCCTTATCTCCTCCCTGTCCTCATTTCTCCTCCCTGTCCCCTTATCTCCTCCCTGTCCCCTTATCTCCTCCCTGTCCCCTTATCTCCTCCCTGTCCTAATTTCTCCTCCCTGTCCCCTTATCTCCTCCCTGTCCTCATTTCTCCTCCCTGTCCCCTTATCTCCTCCCTGTCCCCTTATCTCCTCCCTGTCCCCTTATCACCTCCCTGTCCCCTTATCTCCTCCATGTCCTCATATCTCCTCCATGTCCTCATTTCTCCTCCCTGTCCCCTTATCTCCTCCCTGTCCTCATTTCTCCTCCCTGTCCCCTTATCTCCTCCCTGTCCCCTTATCTCCTCCCTGTCCCCTTATCTCCTCCCTGTCCTAATTTCTCCTCCCTGTCCCCTTATCTCCTCCCTGTCCTCATTTCTCCTCCCTGTCCCCTTATCTCCTCCCTGTCCCCTTATCTCCTCCCTGTCCCCTTATCACCTCCCTGTCCCCTTATCTCCTCCATGTCCTCATATCTCCTCCATGTCCTCATTTCTCCTCCCTGTCCCCTTATCTCCTCCCTGTCCTCATTTCTCCTCCCTGTCCCCTTATCTCCTCCCTGTCCCCTTATCTCCTCCCTGTCCCCTTATCTCCTCCCTGTCCCCTTATCTCCTCCCTGTCCCCTTATCTCCTCCATGTCCTCATATCTCCTCCATGTCCTCATAGTGGATCAGCTCCACCTCATGTGGGACTGATCACCTCCTCTAGTTAAGCCCAATGATGTATAGTGTCTTCAGAAAGTATTCATATCCCTTGACTTATTCCACATTTTGTTTTGTTCTAACCTGAATTCAAAATGCATTAAATTGATTATTTTTCTCACCCATCTACAGACAATACCCCATAATGACAAAGTGAGAGAAAAAAAATGAAATTGTATATTTTAATTTACACAAGTATTCATAACCCCTGAATCAATCATTTTTAGAAGCACTTTTGCAGCATTTACAGCTGTGAGTATTTTGGGGGTAAGTCTAAGACCTTTGCACACCTGTATGGTACAATATTTGCCCATTATTATTTTTTTAATTCTTCAATCTTTATCAAGTAGATTTTGGATCATTGCTAGACATACATTTTCAAGTCTTGCCATAGATTTTCAAGTCGATTTAAGTCAAAATTGTAAATAGGCCACTCAATGTCATCATGGTAAGCAGCTCCACTGTAGATTTGGCCTTGTGTTTTAGGCTATTGTTCTGCTGAAAGGTGAATTAGTCTCCCAGTGTCTGTTGGAAAGCAAACAGAACCAGGTTTTCGTCTAGGATTTTGCCTATGCTTATAGCTGTATTCTGTTTCTTAGTCCTTGCCAATGTCAAGTATACCCATAGCATGATGCAAACACCACCATGCTTGAAAATAGCACGAGTGGTACTCAGTAATGTGTTGTGTTGGATTTGTCACAAACATAACGCTTTGTATTCAGAACAAATTGTTCATTTCTTTGCAAAAACCTTTTGCAATATTACTTAAGGATGTTTTGGAATATTTTTATTCTGCACAGGCTTCCTTCAATTCACTCTATAATTTAGGTTAGTATTGTGGAGTAACTACAATGTTGTTGATCCATCCTCAGTTTTCTCAAATTACAACCATTAAACTCTGTAACTTTTTATAAATTACCATTGGCCTCATGGTGAAATCCCTGGCCAGTGTCCTTCCTCTCCTGCAACTGAGTTATGAATAACGCCTGTATCTTTGTAGTGACTGGGTGTATTGATACACCATCAGAAGCCTAATTAATAACTTCACCATGCTCAAAAAGATATTCAGGGTCAGCTTTTTAAAATTTGTATTATTATATATTTTTACATCTACCAATCGGTGCTCTTTGTGAGGTTTGAAAAACCTCCCTGGTCTTTGTGGTAGAATCTGTGTTTGAAATTCAATAATCGTCTGAGGGACCTTTACAGATAATTGTATGTGTGGAGAACAGAGATTATGTTAATCACTATTATTGAACACGGAATGAGTCCATGTAACTTAATATGCAATTTGTTCAGCACGTTTTTACTCCTGAACTTATTTTGGCCACAATAAAGGTGTTGAATACTTTTTGACTCAAGACATTTCTGCTTTACAGTGTTTATTCATTTCTAAAATGTTCTACAAATAAATCTCCAATTTGACATGATGGGGTATTGTGTGTAGATCAGTGACACAAAATCTAATTGTAATGAATTTTAACTTCATGCTGTACACAACAAAATGTATAAAAAGTAAAGGGGTGTGAATACTTCTGAAGGCAAAGTATTGGCCATTGAGAGGCTTTGAAGATACCAGTCGGCCATATTAGGAGCAGTGAATGGAATTCTACAGTATTTCAAATAAATGTTTTAAGGACAAAATTACATGTATTTAAGTAGTTGTTCTTGTAGTGTAGACAGTAACATTAGTAATCAAAAAATATATATACTTTAAGGATTTGTTTTAAATATATTTTTCATGTTTATGTTTAGCTCACATAATATAACAAAACAAGTCTGCATTAAGGTGTCTGTAATAGAATAAATGTGGCAAAAACAAATGTAGACATTAATAAATGCATTTCTATAGCTTCCCAAATATTTTTACGACGTTGGGGGAGTGTCAAGACATCATCCTCTTATCAGTCATCTAGTGTATATATAAACACTACATTTACATTTAAGTCATTTAGCAGACGTTCTTATCCAGAGCGACTTTGGTTAAGTCTTTTACATCTCAACGGGTCACAGTCCCAATGTAGAAGTAAGAACAGAATAGGAGATAGTTAACATACCTTCTGTCTGCAGGGCCAGTCAGTGAGTCCATAAGGAAGACATTAGGTGGTGCCTCTCTCACTAAGTATCCAGTCTGCAGGGATGGAGGCTGCAGTAGGAGGTGCGGTGCCCAGAGCCCAGAGCTTGTGTGTAACAAACCATTTAAAATTACAAAATTCAAGAACCCTGAACCAATAGGATCATCTTCATAGGTGAAGCACTCCCAGACACCACAGATTATCAGCTTTTCTTATCTGAGCTCCTGAGCCGCACCCATTACCCTGGCTGCAGGTCAGCCCATAGCTAAATATTCTGGGTTCTGTTGCAGGTCAGACCATAACCAGGGGTTCTGCAGGTCAGCCCATAGACAGAGGTTCTGCAGGTCAGCCCATAGACAGAGGTTCTGCAGGTCAGCCCATAGACAAGAGGTTCAGAAGGTCAGCCCATAGACAAGAGGTTCAGCAGGTCAGCCCATAGACAGAGGTTCTGCAGGTCAGCCCATAGACAGAGGTTCTGCAGGTCAGCCCATAGACAGAGGTTCTGCAGGTCAGCCCATAGACAGAGGTTCTGCAGGTCAGCCCATAGACAGAGGTTCTGCAGGTCAGCCCATAGACAGAGGTTCTGCAGGTCAGCCCATAGACAGAGGTTCTGCAGGTCAGCCCATAGACAGAGGTTCTGCAGGTCAGCCCATAGACAGAGGTTCTGCAGGTCAGCCCATAGACAGAGGTTCTGCAGGTCAGCCCATAGACGGAGGTTCTGCAGGTCAGCCCGTCAGATCCCATACATACCCATGCATCTGTTATTAGAAGGCTGAGATTAAGGAGCATTCCTCTCTGTCTACTCACACAACCGCCTGAGCCTTGCAGTAGTGAATCCCGCTGTTACTGCTGTTCTTTTGAAGTTTCTGAGGGAATGTTCCCTGAGTCTTGCTCTCTCTTCTGTCTGTCTGTCTTTCTGGAGGCTAACCTATCACTGTGGCTCTGGGATGTCTACCTTCTCTTCCTACCTCCTGGATTTACTGAGGGCTGGGAGTGTCAGCGAGCCGTATACCCCCTCACAGAGTCACCCCCCCATTCCCCCCACCCATGACACAGATAGTATTACTGCGGCTCCAATAGTTCCTGTCATTAGGGACTCCTGGGATGAAACCCAGCCTGAGATATCGACCCGTCAACAAAGCTGAAAGTGGATATGCTGGCCTGAGTTGGAACCATAGGTAGCTTTATCCAGCAGCACTGGCAGGGATGAGCACAGTGGAACTTGTTAATCCTGATCTGATTCCATCAGTAGTGACTTTCCTGTATGGGGCTAGGACACAGCTGTATGTGGCTTGGGTGGAGACTGGGGCTAAATGGGGCTAGGACACGGTTGTATGGGGCTGGGGTTGTATGGGGCTAGGTCACGGCTGTATGGGGCAAGGACAAGGCTGTATGGGGCTAGGACAAGGCTGTATGGGGCAAGGACAAGGCTGTATGGGGCAAGGACAAGGCTGTATGGGGCAAGGACAAAGCTGTATGGGGCAAGGACAAGGCTGTATGGGGCAAGGACAAGGCTGTATGGGGCTAGGACACAGCTGTATGTGGCATGGGCGGAGACTGGGGCTAAATGGGGCTAGGACACGGTTGTATGGGGCTGGGGTTGTATGGGGCTAGGACACAGCTGTATGGGGCTAGGACACGGTTGTATGGGGCTGGGGTTGTATGGGGCTAGGACACAGCTGTATGGGGCTAGGACACGGTTGTATGGGGCTGGGGATGTATGGGGCTAGGACACAGCTCTATGGGGCTAGGACACGGTTGTATGAGGCTGGGGTTGTATGGGGCTAGGACACAGCTGTATGGGGCTAGGACACAGTTGTATGGGGCTGGGGTTGTATGGGGCTCGGATAGGCAGCACACTCTGTGTATCTCTTCACAGACGGTCTGGTGAATGAGAAGGTCAAACAGCTTTGTTTCTTGTAACAGCTTAAATACACAGATGATCTGCAGTGGATCCTGGGAGATTTACTGACAGAGAGCCTCCAGATGTGGAGAGCAGAGCAGATAAAAGACTTCAGCCTGGATTGAGATACCTCAATACTGCTGTCTGCCTGACGCCTACTGACTTTTGGGAGTATGGACGGCTGCAGAGGAACAAGCGGCTTGTGTGTAACAAACAATTTAAAATTCTGAAATTCAGGAACCCTGTACCAATAGAATAATCTTCATAGGTGAAACACTCCCAGACACCACAGATTATCAGCTTTTCTTATCTGAGCTCCTGAGCCACGCCCATTACCCTGGCTCCAGGTCAGCCCATAGCTAAATATTCTGGGTTCTGTTGCAGGTCAGACCATCACCAGAGGTTTTGCAGGTCGGCCCATAGACAGAGGTTCTGCAGGTCAGCACATAGACAGAGGTTCTGCAGGTCAGCCCATAGCTAAATATTCTGGGTTCTGTTGCAGGTCAGACCATCACCAGGGGTTCTGCAGGTCAGCCCATAGACAGAGGTTCTGTAAGTTAGCCCATAGACAGAGGTTCTGCAGGTCAGCCCATAGACAGAGGTTCTGCAGGTCAGCCCATAGACAGAGGTTCTGCAGGTCAGCCCATAGACAGAGGTTCTGCAAAGTCAGCCCATAGACAGAGGTTCTGCAGGTCAGCACATAGACAGAGGTTCTGCAGGTCAGCACATAGACAGAGGTTCTGCAGGTCAGCCCATAGACAGAGGTTCTGCAGGTCAGCCCATAGACAGAGGTTCTACAAAGTAAGCCCATAGACAGAGGTTCTGCAAAGTCAGCCCATAGACAGAGGTTCTGCAGGTCAGCACATAGACAGAGGTTCTGCAGGTCAACACATAGACAGAGGTTCTGGGTTCTGTTTCTCTGCCTCTACATGAAGGATCATGTTACTTCCTCCTGGAGTAGCAAGTCAGGCTTAATTCCATTCAAACAGGCAATAATGGGCTTTCCCCAAATCCCTGCAGTCACAGCCCAGCCCCTTTGGTGCTCAGAAAAAAACTCAAGGGAAGAAAACATCTGAAGCTCCATCCCACTGTAACGGTAACTAGAGAGTTTACTGTACTGTAACTCAGTTAGACAAGATAGAAGATCCCATCGGTTCAGAGTTTCCCCCCTCCTACCCGATGTCCCTTTCCTGGCGCCGCATGAGACACATCTGCTTTGATTTCCGTGTATATTTTTGTCACGTGAGTGCAGTACGAGCAGATCCTTAGAAGACGGGCCGAACATGAGCCCTGTTCAAATCAGTAACAGCGGATGATGTAGCAGAGAGAGAGATAGAGGTCAGGAGAAAAGATGTGGAGACCAGATGCCCAGCATATCAGCACCGTCTCTCTCACCATAACGTAATGTGAGGTGGAACTGTGTTCTCTAGCCTGGTGCAGTCTGTCCCACACTACAGGAACTATGGCACTAACATGCTACCATACACTATTTAGACAATGGCAATCTGCATTCACAAATGTTTATCCTGAAATCCTTTGAATTTTGCATCGCAAACAATGTTTGCTTTTCTGCTACACATAACTAAAGAGCCTCACCCTCTGTTCCAAAAGGCGGTGTGGAACTACAGAGATTTTCTTACTGTTTCTGAGATGCAGAATCTAATTAGTTAGCCTCTTCTATGCATGAGATTCAGTTGGTTTTATACCTGACACTTGGCTAGCATTGAAAACTTATTTTCTTTTTTTCTCTTTGTATTTTGAACTGTGGCCTGTGTTTTCCCTTCCATTTGCTCCTCAGTGAGTGAGCAGAGAGCCCAGGATCCCACAGTGCAAGGCCCTCTCCTCTCCTCCGCTCCCAAACGGCTTTTTAATCATTCCCAGACAGGGTAGTGATGGCGCTGGGGAGAGGGTGGGGGGTGCCGTGGCCTTGGGGCCGTAGCCGCTCTAGGCTCAGGAGATGGCTCCCCTCTCCTCAGTCATCTGTCAGTGTGCGGACGGAGGAAATGGCTGTATTTAAGGCAGAGGATACAGTTTCATCCCCGATTACATCTCTCCTGTGTTTACCGATCTGTTCACAGAGGAAGATCTTGTCCCGAATGCCACCCTATTCCCTATTTAGTGCACTACTTTTGACCAGGGCCCATAGGGCTCTCCTCAAAAGTAGTGCATATGTTGCCATTTGGGATGCATCCGAAGTGAGCAGGCACACTCACACATGCAGGGCAGAGATTCAGCTTTTTATAGCCAGCGCATCTCTTTGAAAGGATTCAATGACCTTAATACCCTCTTTGTTTTGTTACTTCAATTAGAAAAAGTTGCATGTCCATGTCCATTTGAATTGCAACGGAGACTCTGGCCTTGCAGAGAGATCCATGTGTTTCTCAGAGACTCTGTCGCTTTTTATTGCATTAAAGGGGCTGATTTTATTGTACAGGTTTTTTCGTTTTGGAAATGTTTTTCTGGTTTGTGAAGATTTCGTGGCAAAGTGTTCCATAATTGTTGTTTTATTACTACGTTATTGTTACTTTATTGCCTCCATGGGATTTTTATTGAAAATTAGCCCATTGATATGTTTTTATAGCCATCGCCTAGTAGCGCTGATTAGAATGTAATGAGCTCTGGGATTTTACGTCTTAAACTGTTTACAGACGGTGTTTGAATAGCAAAAGCGACAGCAGACAGCCCTGTTTCATTCTGTGGCAGAGGGATAAGTATTTGAAGTAGGTGTTGTTAGAACACACGCAAGCTATCAGAGAGTAATATAGTATTCTAATCCAAGTCAAAAAGTTTTCGCCAAAACTAAATCTCTCCAGCATCTTGAAAAGGTAACCCCACTTAACTTTGTGGAAGGCTTTGTCTGACATACAGCCATGGAGCCAGTAGAAACAACTAACTATCCAACGTTCCTCCTCTCCGCTCCTCTTTCTATCTTCCTCTTCTCTGCTTCTCTTCCTTCTGTCTCAGGAGTGGCAGAACTCGATCCAGAAAAATGCCGGCCTCGCCTTCATCGAGCTCATCAACGAGGGGAGGTATGTATCATATTCAGACACACACACACACCATATGTCTTACTATCCTTGTGGGGTCCTAAAATGTATTTCCATTCTAGATCCTATTTTCCCTAACCCTAACCCTGAACATAAATCTAACTCCTAAACCTAACCCCTAACCCTAATTGTAACCCTAACCCCTAAGCTTAAAATAGCCTTTGTACTCGTGGGGACATGGAAAATGTCCTGACGAGGGAGATGGTTCCTTGCTTTACTATCCTTGTGGGGACTTTTGTGGATTTCTGATACACACCAGCTCTGAACAGGTTGTTAGGTCCAGTGGCAGCAATAGATTAGCAGTAAGCTGCTGGCCCCTAGAGCGTGGGGTGCTGTACTGTGTCATGTCAGAATTTTTGTGCTCTATAGGGGTTAAGGTAAATAAGATTGGTGTGACAGAGTGATGTAACAATATCAACACGATAGTGTTTCCCCTCTATCTGTGTGTTCCCCACCCCTCTCTGTGAGTGTAGCAGGCTCAGATCAGGCAGGGTGTTATAGAACAGATCAGCCTCCAACTCCATCTGGTGACCCATCTGTGTAACCCTCTTACATCCAAACTGCCCAGCTCCAGCCCTATACCCCAGCTATACCCCAGTGCAACCTCACTGTTCCCAACCCAGCACAGTCTTAGCCTTCTCAGGCACCTCCTGTCTAGCCTCTTTATCCAGGCCCCCTGTCCAGCCTGGATAAAGAGCCTTACTCAGTGGGGGCCACTCTGCTGCACGGCTACTCTATCACTCTACTGCTCTGTCACGTGGTGCTGTCCAGGGTGCTGCTGGCAGATCTCATTTCTCCTGCATCTGAACTGCATCCCAAATGGCACCCTATTACCTATGTAGTGTGTAGTGCTGAGCGAATAGTTATTTTTGAGGTTGTTTTGGTTCGATTATTAAACTATTTTTAATTTGGTTTCAATAAATAAATAAAAAAACAATGCGCTATGTGTTGAATGCTGTAACAACACAGAATAAAACAATTAATAAAAATCCCATGATGGAAGTGACTCCTTATCACTTAATAATCATTTATTCAAATTATTTACTTTAATAACATATTTCAGTTGTTGTGTATTTTACATTTGTTTTATTTGATTACTTATTTATTTCGTTCCAAGTCATAATCAGCTGCTGTTTATGCTGTCTGACAAAATCACAATTTTAGTTTGTTCAAAGTAAATAAGGCATACTTTTATGACTGCTGAATACCAACTATCATTCACTTAGATTGTGTATTTTCAGGAAGCAGCTGCTCTCGAATCCCTCTCCATCGTGCATTCTTCTCTCCCTATCCATGTCTGCCCACACTAACCTAACGTAGCAGGCTTAAAATAAACACACAGACCAGACAAATAGGCACGCAATGGATTATGGTCGTTGTAGTTAATTATCACATTTTCTGCGCTGAACTATGTAGAATATTGGCCTGTTGGAAACAACAACTCCCTATTACATCGCACAGTTCGAGCTTGATTTGATTTATCTCTAGAGAATTTGTGCAATGTGCACATTGAGCTCACAGAAAGAAGCAGAACTAAATGAAATTCAAATAATTTAATCAATGTCAGTCAATTAGTTGTTTAATAACAGAAATTCCAGATAATCGCTCAGCACTAGTAGTGCACTATATAGGGAATAGGGTGCCATTTGGGATGGAGACCTGCTATCTCTAAACAACCAGCATACCAGCCAGCTGCAGTCCTCTGAACTATAATCAACCAGCTAACCAACCAGCTGCAGTCCTCTGAACTATAATCCACCAGCTAACCAACCTGTCCTGTAGAGCTCTCTAACCTATCAGCTAACCAACTAGCTAAACTAACCAGCTAACCAAATAACTACAATCCTAGTTTAGAACACTAACGTCTAAATAAGAGGAGATAAAGAATTGTTCAGAACTCAGAGTGTAGTTTAAAGCTTATTGACACTAGTATGATAAATGCAGTTCTGAGGCCTCTCCCTGAGTCAAAGGATGCTTCCCAAATAGCATAGTACACTAGTACACTACATTTAACCAGGGCTCTATAATGGAAATAGGTTGCCATTTGTGATGCAGAAAGAGGGAATCAGAAGCCTTGTAATTGAAACAAAGCAGACCTAAGTTGGTGTAAAATGGCATAAAATCTCCACATAGTAGCCTGGCTGTTTTTGATTATTAAAAAGATTGAAGTGAGGGTAGAAGCAGGTAGAGTGTACACCAGGGAGGCTGAGGAGTCAGTCATGGGAGGAGAGGAGGCAATCAGGGCCAGAGACGACAGGGAGATATGGAGATGAGGTTGGAGGGTCAGAAGGGAGGGGTTTGTGTGTCTGTCTATATTTCTGTGTGTTCCAGGTTGTTGTGTCATGCTAGGAAGGACCACATCATTGTGTTGACTGACTGACTGTCTAGTATTCTGTCTTTCTGTCTGTCTGTTCCATGATTCTGTGTCATGCTATTAAGGACCGCATACTTTGTGTTGACTGACTGACTGTCTAGAGTTCTGTATCTGTTCCAGATTGCTGTGTCATGCTATGAAGGACCACATCGTGCGTGTTGCCAACGAGGCAGAGTTCATCCTCAACAGACAGAGAGCAGAAGATGTCCATAAACACGCTGAGTTTGAGGTACAGTACCTTATCTAACCTAGTCAACTGACTACAGCAGCCTCGCCAGTCCTTGCTCTGGAGTGACTGACTTCAGTGATGCATCCCAAATGACACCCTGTTCCCTACATAGTGCACTAATTTTGACCAGGACCCATAGAAATAGAGTGGCATTTGGGAGCCATCCCGGGTCTGTGAGAGAATAGTGCTGGATTAGCAGCAGCTCAGTACTCCTGTAGTCCCTGTGTCTCTCCAGGAGGATTATGGCCTTATCATTAGGCCACTCTAAGGGATTATTATAACCAGCCTGCTAGCAATATTAGTAAGCAGACTAAATGATACGCCAGCTTCATTCATATCTGGTCTTTATTAACTTTAAGCCCGTCCAACAGTGTAATGAGTCTACCCTAGAGACTGTACTTACCCCACATATCAAACACACTGCCTGTTCTCACTACAAAGCATCAGAACACCAACACGCTCATTATTGATTTCTGTAGGAATTAGAGGTCGTCTGCAGTAATTAGACAGTATCTGCATGCCAAATGGCACCCTATTTTCTTTATAGTGCGCTACTTTTTTATCAGGACCCAATAGTCTCTGGGCAAACATAGTGCACCATATAGGGAATAGGGTTCTGTTTGGGGCGCAGTCAGTCTTTAGTAATGCCACTTTCTATGTCTAATGAATTCTTTATTAAATTGAAGGAAGCCTGAGAAGGAAAGGAGAGAGGAGCAGTTTTCTGAACTCAGGGAGATGCTCTGTTTAGAGGAATGTCATGCCTCTTTTAGACAGCAGGTAGAGCTGCTCTCTATCTTTCTCACTCTATATATATATATATATATATATATATATATACAGTGGGGCAAAAAAGTATTTAGTCAGCCACCAATTGTGCAAGTTCTTCCACTTAAAAAGATGAGAGAGGCCTGTCATTTTCATCATAGGTACACTTCAACTATGACAGACAAAATGAGAAAATAAATCCAGAAAATCACATTGTAGGATTTTTAATTATTTTATTTGCAAATTATGGTGGAAAATAAGTATTTGGTCAATAACAAAAGTTTCTCGAAACTTTGTTATATACCCTTTGTTGGCAATGACAGAGGTCAAACGTTTTCTGTAAGTCTTCACAAGGTTTTCATACACTGTTGCTGGTATTTTGTCCCATTCCTCCATGCAGATCTCCTCTAGAGCAGTGATGTTTTGGGGCTGTTGCTGGGCAACACGGACTTTCAACTCCCTCCAAAGATGTTCTATGGGGTTGAGATCTGGAGACTGGCTAGGCCACTCCAGGACCTTGAAATACTTCTTACGAAGCCACTCCTTCGTTGCCTGGGCGGTGTGTTTGGGATCATTGTCATGCTGAAAGACCCAGCCACATTTCATCTTCAATGCCCTTGCTGATGGAAGGAGGTTTTCACTCAAAATCTCACGATACATGGCCCCATTCATTCTTTCCTTTACAGGGATCAGTCGTCCTGATCCCTCTGCAGAAAAACAGCCCCAAAGCATGATGTTTCCACCCCCATGCTTCACAGTAGGTATGGTGTTCTTTGGATGCAACTCAGCATTCTTTGTCCTCCAAACACGACGAGTTGAGTTTTTACCAAAAAGTTATATTTTGTTTTCATCTGACCATATGACATTCTCCCAATCTTCTACTGGATCATCCAAATGCTCTCTAGCAACCTTCAGATGGGCCTGGACATGTACTGGCTTAAGCAGGGGGACACGTCTGGCACTGCAGGATTTGAGTCCCTGGCGGCGTAGTGTGTTACTGATGGTAGGCTTTGCTACTTTGGTCCCAGCTCTCTGCAGGTCATCCACTAGGTCCCCCGTGTGGTTCTGGGATTTTTGCTCACCGTTCTTGTGATCATTTTGACGCCACAGGGTCCCACTTAAAATGATGAGAGAGGCATGTAATTTTCATCATAGGTACACTTCATCTATGACAGACAAAGAGATCTTGCGTGGAGCCCCAGATCAAGGGAAATTATCAGTGTTCATATGTCTTCCAAGTTGCTTACCTATTGCAGATTCAGTCTTCCCAGCCTGGTGCAGGTCTACAATTTTGTTTCTGGTGTCCTTTGACAGCTCTTTGGTCTTGGCCATAGTGGAGTTTGGAGTGTGACTGTTTGAGGTTGTGGACAGGTGTCTTTTATACTGATAACAAGTTCAAACAGGTGCCATTAATACAGGTAACGAGTGGAGGACAGAGAAGCCTCTTAAATAAGAAGTTACAGGTCTGTGAGAGCCAGAAATCTTGCTTGTTTGTAGGTGACCAAATACGTATTTTCTACCGTAATTTGCAAATAAATTCATAAAAAATCCTACAATGTGATTTTCAGGATTTTTTTTCTAATTTTGTCTGTCATAGTTGAAGTGTACCTATGATGAAAATTACAGGCCTCTCATCTTTTTAAGTAGGAGAACTTGCACAATTGGTGGCTCACTAAATACTTTTTTGCCCCACTGTGTGTATATATATATATATCTCTCTTTCTCAATTTCTTTAATTTTCATCAAGAAAAGGTAGGGAGTGGGATGACACAATGTTGCTAGTCATATTGGAAGTGTCTTACCCAAGTACACACACACACACACACACACACACACACACACACACACACACACACACACACACACACACACACACACACACACACACACACACACACACACACACACACACACACACACACACACACACACACACACACACACAGACCCTTCTTCTACCTCTGTTAGTAGCTTGTACATGTGAGGAGTGATGGGTTTCTTATCTTGGAGCAGCAGCCTTCCTCAAGCAGCTGTTAGATATCCTGTAGTCCTCTGCTAGAGGCTCCTTGACCTGCAAGATCAACTGGAGGAGACGGATAGATATGCAATGTCACCAGTAGCGAGGGAGGCAGTATCTCAAATGACACCCTATTCCCTGTACAGTGCACTACTTCTGACCAGGGCCCATAGGGTGCCATTTGAGAAACATCCAGAGATTACCTGGCCCTCATCCCTCCTCTGGCCTCATCCCTTCTGTCTGACAACTCTAGACAGTCTACACTTTTCATCCAGCCATGTCTCTACTTTATTACCCCTCAAAACCCCTCCCTCACTCTACCCTCCATCCCCAGACAGATATACATTTTTACATTAGGTTGGTGTCAGGGCAGCAGCCTCATATCCTGTTAAGTGATAAATAAGGTTTGATATTTGTCACAGCGTCACATAGTAACGTGAGATGACAAGCAGAGATTGAGTTATCTGCCATTTGAAGAATATGTTGAGGCATAATATCCGACACAATTCAAATATAGGGCCGGAAATTCAATTCACTTCCAGCTTCTGTTAGCAAATTAGATTGAGTATATGAGCAGGAAGGAGCAGCCCCGTGGCGATGCAGCAAGACAATCTTATTTTAGCAGGGAGAAGATGAAGTCAGATCCTGATCGGCTCCTCTAGAATCTAGATGACCTTTTTAGATGCTTCTACATTGCCTGTAGGAGATCACTGGGTGAGTCCCACCCTATTCCATATATAGTGCACTACTTTTTACCATAGCCATATGGGTCCTGGTTAAAACGGGTGTACTATAAAGGGAATAGAGTGCCGTTTGGTACGAAGGCACTGACTCCACTTCAACATAACACATAAACACATCACACAAATGATAATTTATACATATAGGCTGCAGTACAGGCTACTTCTCTTTGTTATCCAACCTGCCCTTCATCCACAGACATAGTTTAGTTTTATATAGGGACAGATTGTTTATAATGACCCCTATGTAAACAGATGGGATTAAAGCTTTCTAACTGACAAATTCCTCTCTTTTTCTCCATGTGAAACAAAGGACATTAGCAGACGGCAGCAGTGTTTAAATCCCTCTTCATTAACATGTCCCCTGCTGATGTAGTGGAGCAGAGATTGGCTCTGTTAACCTTAACAGCACAGGCTATAATATCTACTCACACGTGCACACAAACACACACACACACTATAATATCCTCTGTGGATCTATTGAATGGTTTTCATTTATTTTCCCTCACCACACACTTTGCGTAGCTTCCTACCAGGACACACACACATTTACATGTTTGAATGCAGTATCTAATTTCAGAGGATTGCAATGGAGGAAACACAAGGACATATTAATACAAACATAACATAGCCATGCTAGCACCATGCTAACACCAGACAGACAGTTATATTTGACAGATATCTTTCAAGACACTCAAGGACACCTTACTTTAAAAGCACATACAATAAAAGTGGAAGTAATATCAAATCCTAGTGATGAATACTGTCCGGTTTTAGCATAATGTTAACACCTAGCATGGTGTTAGCATTTTGTTCGCAGGGTGTTAGCATAATCTTATTGCTTAGCATGGTTAGCATTATGTTAGCATGGCATTAGCATGGCTATGTTTATAATAAAATTGCTCCTTGTGTTCCCTCCATCAGTCTAACTGTGCCCAGTACACTGCTGATCGGAGGGAGGAGGAGAAGATGTGTGATCACCTGATCAGCGCTGCCAAGCACAGAGACCATGTGACTGCCAACCAGCTTAAACAGAAGATACTCAACATCCTCACCAATAAGCATGGAGCCTGGGGCAGCCTGGCACAGAGGTAAGACCCAGGGCTACGGTATAGAGCTGGGGCTGAAGGATAAGCTTTGGGCTGGGGTATAGGGCTGGGGCTGAAGGATAGGCTTTGGGCTAGGGTATAGGGCTGGGGCTGAAGGATAGGCCTTGAGCTGGGGTATATGGCTGGGGCTGAAGGATAGGCCTCACCAACAAACACAGAGCCTGGAGCAGCCTGGTGGCTTGGTACAGAAGTACTGACTGGGAATGGGTCTGGTGAAAGGTTTAGGGCTGGGGCTACCTGGAGCTGGGCTGGCCCAAAGGCCAAGCTAAGGCTAGGCTGGATAGCAGAACTCCCAGTATTAGCTGTACTGTACAATTAGTGTAGTACTGGGAAGGAAGGACCACCAGCTAATGTAATTTACCCAGCATCCACCAGATGATCGTGGACTACAGGAAAAGGAGGGCCGAGCACACCCCCATTCTCATCGACGGGCTTTAGTGGAACAGGTTGAGAGCCTCAAGTTCCTTGGTGTTCACATCACCAACAAACTATCATGATCCAAACACACCAAGACAGTCGTGAAGAGGGCACGACAACGCCTTTTCCCCCTTAGGAGACTGAAAGATTTTGCATGGGTCCTCAGATCCTCAAAAACTTATACAGCTACACCATCGAGAGCATCCTGACTGGTTGCACTTCAGAGCGTATGGCCTAGTACATCACTGGGGCCAAGCTTCCTGCTATCCAGGATCTCTATACCAGGCGGTGTCAGAGGAAGGACCAAAAGACTCCAGGTCTTTTATTTTTACCTTAGTTTATTTAGTAAATATTTTTTCTTAACTCTTATTTTTCTTAAAACTGCATTGTTGGTTAAGGGCTTGTAAGTAAGCCATTTCATGGTGAGAGTTAAAATTATTGTATTCGGCGCATGTGACAAATACAATTTGATTTGATGTTGATCAGGGACCAGGTCAACTAACTCAATAACAGACAAAGAGACTGAACCACCCTCGGGACCGACCACCGGTCAAACAGACTGGGGGTGGGGTTGGGGGGGAAGTGTGTGTGTGTGTGTGTGTGTGTGTGTGTGTGTGTGTGTGTGTGTGTGTGTGTGTGTGTGTGTGTGTGTGTGTGTGTGTGTGTGTGTGTGTGTGTGTGTGTGTGTGTGTGTGTGTGTGTGTGTGTGTGTGTGTGTGTGTGTAGAGTGTTGTAGAGTCTCTCAGCAACCCTCTCAGTCACACAGCAGAACACCTGGTGGTGGTTGGTGGTCAGAGTCATTCCCTCCACACCTCTCCCCTGGGCCTTGAAAACTACAGAGCCTTGGAGCCTTAGCTCTGCTTCCCACCACACACACACACACACACACACACACACACACACACACACACACACACACACACACACACACAGTGCTGAAGGGGGCCAGTGCTGAATAGTGATGCTATGGATGCTTAAACCACCAATCTGAGCAGTGTCCATTTGTCCAACTACGTGGAAAAGTTGAACTAGGCGTACGACAAGGTTTTGTTCTTAGACCCCGACTACTGTTCGCTCTATGTTTCCCCCTGTTACTGTCACGATGACACATGACATGCATGTTCGTTGGGATGTTGATGACATTGGCCATGATGTGTTATGAAGCTCCTTATAAAACAAGCTTTTATACCAGGCAAGTATGCCAGGAACAAATTCTGTATTCACAATGGCGACCTGGCGAGTGGCAAGTGCAGCAAAGGTCCTGTCAAATATTGCCTTCCTTACAGAAAGAACACTTTCAGTAATTGACTATCCTCACTGAAACAGTAGCTTGGCTTTCCTTATTGGATTTTGAAGATGCAATACAGATGGTTAAATATGTTCACGGACATACAGATGGTTAGCTATGTTCATTAAGGGGATGTTGTTTACTCACATCGATAGAAAACACATCTGGATCATGTTTGGAGGGCTTTAGGAATTCTGCTGTGTTGTCAGATGTTTGTTGAAAAAATACAATAAACCTTCATTTAGTTTGTAAGGAGATTTCAATTGATTGAATTGAATGATTTGAGGAGTGTTTTAATGACTGCTGGTACTCTCCATGGGTTGTGTGGCGTATAGATTTAGTGATTTATACATGCATCATCCCACCTGACAAACACAGTCCTGGAAACAGATGCAATTACTTCAGAAAGATGCACATTTACCATCATTGGACCATTCATCTATGGGTAAGTTCTGACTTTTAAAAAAAGTGCCGTTTGGATGCAAACTATAGTACAGATTGAATTACAGCTGGAATGTTATTATAATAATATAGATATCCTTACCTACAGTAGTGCATGCAACTAAATGCCTTACTTCATTCACCCTCTTACCAGATGTTGGAGCATTGTGTATATATTTGCACACACACAGTATGTTTGATTATATGCCATGCAGTTCTGATAGAGAAATTCATAAAACAGACCAAACAGGCGTATAAGTAAAGTAACCTTGGCAAAACATAGAAGATTGAATTGCGGGCTGCTACTGTAGATTTACGTATTCAAATATTTATAGAATTTCTCTCCGGGGATAGCATTAGTATTGGAACAAAAGGTTGCTGAGCGGGGGAGCCTTGTAAATGATACTGCAAAACTTCCAACAAATACCCATTTAATGGTGACCTGCTGGAGAAGAAAAATGATGCAATATGTTCATGAGCTCAGGGCAGTGTAGCAGCTCAGCCTTATTCAATGCAACATTAACTTTTGCTGCTCTTGTAAAATAGAAAACCCTCCAGCATTCTGAAAGGGCTGTGTGTAATTTGTGACGCTGGGTGAAAGAGTGTGTGTGCGTGCATGAGTAGGTGTGAATGCTTGCCTGCACAGAGATAGTTTTTACTTTAACCCTAACTCCTGACGGGAGACTAGCCAGAGGATATTGATCTGTGTTGAGCGTTTTAGCAACAGAATTCTATATTTAATATACTCACCCAGGTCAAACTACAGCTAATGACTATAGTGCACATTTTATTGAACGTTTTTACACTATAGTATTTTGAATTAGTAGACACCATTATGATCGTAACTCTTTGTGACGAGGAGACACTTCACATGGATGGAAAGTCAATGGCTGCATCCCAAATGGTACCCTATTCCCTGGTCTAAATTAGTGCACCACATAGAGAATAGGATGCCATTTGGGATACATACAAAATCTCTCTGCGATCATATAACCTATTATAAGAATTAACCAGATGAGCCCAGGAGGTGGTAGGGCTGTGTTAAGGCAGTGTGATAATCACAGGAGGTGGTAGGGCTGTGTTACGGCAGTGTGATCATCCCAGGAGGTGGTAGGGCTGTGTTAAGGCAGTGTGATCATCCCAGGAGGGGGTAGGGCTGTGTTAAGGCAGTGTGATCATCCCAGGAGGTGGTAGGGCTGTGTTAAGGCAGTGTGATCAGCCCAGGAGGTGGTAGGGCTGTGTTAAACAAGGCAGTGTGATCAGCCCAGGAGGTGGTAGGGCTGTGTTAAGGCAGTGTGATCATCCCAGGAGGTGGTAGGGCTGTGTTAAGGCATTGTGATCAGCCCAGGAGTTGATAGGGCTGTGTTAAGGCAGTGGGATCATCCCAGGAGGTGGTAGGGCTGTGTTAAGGCAGTGTGATCAGACCAGGAGGTGGTAGTGCTGTGTTAAACAAGGCAGTGGGATCCGCCCAGGAGGTGGTAGGGCTGTGTTAAGGCAGTGTGATCAGCCCAGGAGGTGGTAGGGCTGTGTTAAACAAGGCAGTGTGATCAGCCCAGGAGGTGGTAGGGCTGTGTTAAACAAGGCAGTGTGATCAGCCCAGGAGGTGGTAGGGCTGTGTTAAGGCAGTGTGATCATCCCAGGAGGTGGTAGGGCTGTGTTAAGGCATTGTGATCAGCCCAGGAGTTGATAGGGCTGTGTTAAGGCAGTGTGATCATCCCAGGAGGTGGTAGGGCTGTGTTAAGGCAGTGTGATCAGCACAGGAGGTGGTAGGGCTGTGTTAAGGTAGTGTGATCAGCCCAGAAGGTGGTAGGGCTGTGTTAAGGCAGTGTGATCAGCCCAGGAGGTGGTAGTGCTGTGTTAAACAAGGCAGTGTGATCAGCCCAGGAGGTGGTAGGGCTGTGTTAAACAAGGCAGTGTGATCAGCCCAGGAGGTGGTAGGGCTGTGTTAAACAAGGCAGTGTGATCATCCCAGGAGGTGGTAGGGCTGTGTTAAGGCAGTGTGATCAGACCAGGAGGTGGTAGGGCTGTGTTAAGGCAGTGTGACCAGCCCAGTAGGTGGTAGGGCTGTGTTAAGGCAGTGTGACCAGCCCAGTAGGTGGTAGGGCTGCGTTAAGGCAGTGTGACCAGCCCAGTAGGTGGTAGGGCTGTGTTAAGGTGTGTGATCAGCCCAGGAGGTGGTAGGGCTGTGTTAAGGCAGTGTGACCAGCCCAGGAGGTGGTAGGGCTGTGTTAAGGCAGTGTGACCAGCCCAGGAGGTGGTAGGGCTGTGTTAAGGCAGTGTGACCAGCCCAGGAGGTGGTAGGGCTGTGTTAAGGCAGTGTGACCAGCCCAGTAGGTGGTAGGGCTGTGTTAAGGCAGTGTGACCAGCCCAGTAGGTGGTAGGGCTGTGTTAAGGTGTGTGATCAGCCCAGGAGGTGGTACGGCTGTGTTAAGGCAGTGTGACCAGCCCAGGAGGTGGTAGGGCTGTGTTAAGGCAGTGTGACCAGCCCAGGAGGTGGTAGGGCTGTGTTAAGGCAGTGTGACCAGCCCAGGAGGTGGTAGGGCTGTGTTAAGGCAGTGTGACCAGCCCAGGAGGTGGTAGGGCTGTGTTAAGGCAGTGTGACCAGCCCAGGAGGTGGTAGGGCTGTGTTAAGGCAGTGTGACCAGCCCAGGAGGTGGTAGGGCTGTGTTAAGGCAGTGTGACCAGCCCAGGAGGTGGTAGGGCTGTGTTAAGGCAGTGTGACCAGCCCAGTAGGTGGTAGGGCTGTGTTAAGGCAGTGTGACCAGCCCAGTAGGTGGTAGGGCTGTGTTAAGGCAGTGTGACCAGCCCAGGAGGTGGTAGGGCTGTGTTAAGGCAGTGTGACCAGCCCAGTAGGTGGTAGGGCTGTGTTAAGGCAGTGTGACCAGCCCAGGAGGTGGTAGGGCTGTGTTAAGGCAGTGTGATCAGCCCAGGAGGTGGTAGGGCTGTGTTAAGGCAGTGTTATCAGCCTAGTAGGTGGTAGGGCTGTGTTAAGGCAGTGTGACCAGCCCAGTAGGTGGTAGGGCTGTGTTAAGGCAGTGTGACAAGCCCAGTAGGTGGTAGGGCTGTGTTAAGGTGTGTGATCAGCCTAGTAGGCTGTTGGATCATACTTTCTGCTTGCCTGATGATGAATGTGCAGTGTATTGAGTCGACATCACAAAATCAATAGTGTTCAAATTGAAACAGTATAGGGTTGTATTGATCTGCTGTGCTAAATCACAACGAGAAGCCTTTGATGCAGCTCTGAGACAGCTCCCCTCCTCCTTCACCCCTCCCTCCTCACCCCTCTTTCCCTCTTCCTCCTCTCCTCCCTCTCTCCCCGTCCTCCCATCACGGCACCCATTCAGTTTGAGCTTCACACTGATAAATCAAGTTGAAAATTGGATGTTAGAATTTTCTCCAGTGAGAGACTGATTTTGTCTGGCCCCTCCTCCCTCTGCTGCGACCCCCTGACCCCTGTTACTGGATTATAAAGTTCAGCATTGTCAAGAGAAAGGAGATGTCAAGGCAAGGCTGATTAATTAATTCTAGAATATTACAGTGTCTTTAACTTCCAGTCTTAAACTATGATAATAACCATCCTTGAAGACAAGGCAAGTTTGTATTTATCCTCTTATTTACTGTTGTGAATGTCAATATCGTTTCTACTCTGTTTTCTGTTATAGTAATAGTATAATATGTTGGCTTTGTTTTTATAGTTCTCATGAAATGGAACTATAAAACCTTTCACTCAGTCACATCTACCTCTGTTCTACCTGCATTCTGCGAACTATCTTTTGACACATGCATTTATTCAAGTTTGATACATACTGGGTTGCAAGATTGCAAGATCGAATCCCCGAGCTGACAAGGTAGAAATCTGTCATTCTGCCCCTGAACAAGGCAGTTAACCCACTGTTCCTAGGCTGTCATTGTGAAAAATATTTTGTTCTTAACTGACTTGACTTATTAAATAAAGGTACAAAAAAAAAAGTGAGTAGTCTGCATCTCCATTGACACTAAAGGCCTCCCCTGTCCACCACTGGCTGCATCCCAAAAGGCACCCTGTTCCCTATATAGTACCCTAACTTTGACCAGAGCCCTGTGAACCATGGTAAAAAATATGACACTATATAGGGAATAGGGTGCCATTTCAGATGCAACCCAGGCATTCCAACATGTTCCAACATGGCCGTCTTAACAGGATGTAGAGCAGGTGGAAGCATACAGACAGGCATACAGACACAGACAGGACGTCCTTTGTTCCAAGGTGTCACTGTTGACATCAGTAGCTGCCTAAATCCCCCCACCCCCCCTCTACAGACCTTAACCCAACCTGGCTGAGCTATCGATTGTCAACATTGCAACATTGCTCCTGTATAATTACTTTTTCGGTAGCGGAAGGAATGGAGGAGAGAGCGGTGGCATATATTGATCCTTGGTGAGGGGAGTGGAACGGGCGTTTCCCTTGACTAACAGAGAGTTTCATCTCTCAGTCTCTGATGAATGGCAACACTTTGCCTGTGGATAATAACTTAGTGATGGAATGGACCCTTCAGTCACTGGCTGCCTGGCTAAGCACTCCGCTGTCTCGCCTCGCCGGGTTATCCATTCTAATAGCAGCTCTGACGAGGAGGAGAGGAAAGATTGTGGGGGGGGGTAGATCAAGGTCTCTCTGGGTCCTGTGTGAAGGTATATGGAGGACCAGTGAATATGATCCTGCTGGACATGATGGTTCATTTAGAAAAGCAATGCAGCAGGAACCCTAACACAGCCTTGGTGATGTCTGTCCTCTGTATCTATGTATATTCAAGAGGGAAAACAACATATTTGTAGTGGTAGTAAAGTTCCTTTGTTTTAGCTCTTCTTTTTCTGTCCGCTTTTATTTGTTGTTGACCTACTGTACAGCAGCTCCTCCCTGGGGGTGGAGTTAACCTTGCAGCCAGATAATTACCTCTGAAGGAGAGCATTCACACTATCATCAGTTATAGGGGAGCAGAGAGAGAGAAGAGGGAGCTGGGAGGTGAGCCCCACCTCTGATGAAATATTAATGTTCTACAGCGCTGGCAGGGAGGGGTTCAGACGTACTAAAACTCTGCTGTAGACTGTAGTGTCACTGTTACTGACTGTCACTGACTGTAGTCCGACTGTTAGAGACTTTAGTTTGACTGTAGTCTGACTGTCACTAACTAGTCTGACTGATTCTGACTTTTACTGACAGTTGCTGACTGTTACTGACTGTAATCTCATTGTTACTGACTCTAGTCTCACAGTTACTGACTGTAGCCTCACTGTTACTGACTGTTACTGACTAGTCTGACTGATTCTGACTTTTACTGACAGTTGCTGACTGTTACTGACTGTAATCTCATTGTTACTGACTGTAATCTCATTGTTACTGACTGTCACTGACTGTAGTCTCACTGTTACTGACTGTAATCTCACTATTACTGACTGTCACTGACTGTAGCCTGACTCTTACTGACTAGTCTGACTGTCACTGACTGTAGTCTGACTCTTACTGACTTTAGTCTGACTGTAGTATGACTGTAGTCTGACTGTTACTGACTAGTCTGACTGTTACTGACTTTAGTCTGACTGTAGTATGACTGTAGTCTGACTGTTACTGACTAGTCTGACTGTTACTGACTTTAGTCTGACTGTAGTATGACTTTAGTCTGACTGTTACTGACTGTATTCTGACTGTTACTGACTGTAGTCTGACTGTTACTGACTGTAGTCTGACTGTTACTGACTTTAGTCTGACAAGTATGACTGTTACTGACTGTAGTCTGACTGTAGTATGACTGTAGTCTGACTGTTACTGACTGTAGTCTGGCTGTAGTATGACTGTAGCCTGACTGTTACTGACTGTAGTCTGACTGTTACTGACTGTAGTCTGGCTGTAGTATGACTGTAGCCTGACTGTTACTGATTGTAGTCTGACTGTTATTGACTTTAGTCTGACTGTCACTGACTGTAGTCTGACTGTTACTGACTTTAGTCTGACTTTTATTGACTGTAGTCTGACTGTCACTGACGGTAGTCTGACTGTCACTGACTGTAGTCTGACTGTTACTGACTGTAGTCTGACTGTTACTGACTTTAGTCTGACTGTAGTCTGACTGTTACTGACTAGTCTGACTGTTACTGACTGTAGTATGACTGTAGTCTGACTGTTACTGACTGTTACTGACTTTAGTATGACTGTTACTGACTGTATTCTGATTGTTACTGACTGTAGTCTGACTGTTACTGACTTTAGTCTGACTGTTACTGACTGTAGTCTGACTGTTACTGACTGTAGTCTGACTGTTACTGACTGTAGTCTGACTGTTACTGACTGTAGTCTGACTGTTACTGACTAGTCTGACTGTTACTGACTTTAGTCTGACTGTAGTATGACTGTTACCGACTGTAGTCTGACTGTTACTGACTGTAGTCTGACTGTTACTGACTGTTGTCTGACTGTTACTGACTTTAGTCTGACTGTTACTGACTGTAGTCTGACTGTAGCCTGACTGTAGTCTGGCTGTAGTATGACTGTAGTCTGACTGTCACTGACTGTAGTCTGACTGTCACTGACTGTAGTCTGACTGTTACTGACTTTAGTCTGACTGTAGTCTGACTGTTACTGACTAGTCTGACTGTTACTGACTGTAGTATGACTGTAGTCTGACTGTTACTGACTTTAGTCTGACTGTTACTGACTGTAGTCTGACTGTTACTGACTGTAGTCTGACTGTTACTGACTGTAGTCTGACTGTTACTGACTAGTCTGACTGTTACTGACTTTAGTCTGACTGTAGTATGACTGTTACCGACTGTAGTCTGACTGTTACTGACTGTAGTCTGACTGTTACTGACTGTTGTCTGACTGTAGCCTGACTGTAGCCTGACTGTAGTCTGACTGTTACTGACTGTAGTCTGGCTGTTACTGACTGTAGTCTGAGTGTAGCCTGACTGTAGTCTGGCTGTAGTATGACTGTAGTCTGACTGTCACTGACTTTTGTCTGACTGTCACTGACTTTTGTCTGACTGTTACTGACTTTTGTCTGACTGTTACTGACTTTTGTCTGACTGTTACTGACTTTAGTCTGACTGTAGTCTGACTGTTACTGACTGTAGTCTGACTGTTACTGACTTTAGTCTGACTGTAGTCTGACTGTTACTGACTGTAGTCTGACTGTTACTGACTTTAGTCTGACTGTTATTGACTGTAGTCTGACTGTTACTCATGGGTATTGATGGTAGTCTTACTCTTAATGCGTTAATATGCATTCATTACACAAATTATCTTATTTCTGATGTATTGTTGGGCTGTTTTCAGAATTTACTTTGAAGAATTACAATTGATACACCATCCATGGCCATATGGTTTCCAGTCGCCTCATGTTAATGTGCAGTTGTATTTAGCTGCGTCTGTCTGTTGATGTAGAATAATGTGTCACCATTGTGATCAAAGACGGTCAGTGATATAGTACACTGATTGACAGACATAGTTTTGTTTTCAGACTTTTTTAGTCAATTAGATGGCTGAATGTTTTTTATACCTGACCGGTTGAAACCTTTCTATCCTTAGGGATCCGTCATCTACACTGCCTGTTTTGTGAGACGTTTGAAAGCCGATGTTGAATGTTTCTGTATTAAATGTGTTAAAAAATATCAGTATAATACTGCATGGTTTTTGAGTGATATGGCAGGTTTCAGAAGTATAATGGTTTGGTAGATTATTTGTTTTTGAGAGACCATCATGCAGTACTTCCTAGGGTTGCAAAATTCTGGTAACTTTTCCAAAATTTTCAGGTTTTACAGAAATCCAAGTTGGAAAATCACAAGGGAATGAGCAGGAAATCCCGTATTTGTAGAAAAACTGAGAATTTTGGGGAAATTACCTGAATTTTGCAACCCTAGTTCCTCCATGATTACATTTTAGGACATGGTTGCCATGTCTCCAGAGCAGAATGGTTTAGTGTGTCATGGTAATACTGACCAGTGAATCATGTTAACAGTGTGACTGTTACTGATGGTAGTCTGACTGTCACTGACTGTAGTCTGACTGTTACTGACTGTAGTCTAACTGTTACTGACTAGTCTGACTGTTACTGACTGTAGTATGACTGTAGTCTGACTGTTACTGACTTTAGCCTGACTGTTACTGACTGTATTCTGATTGTTACTGACTGTAGTCTGACTGTTACTGACTTTAGTCTGACTGTTACTGACTGTAGTCTGACTGTTACTGACTGTAGTCTGACTGTTACTGACTAGTCTGACTGTTACTGACTTTAGTCTGACTGTAGTATGACTGTTACCGACTGTAGTCTGACTGTTACTGACTGTTGTCTGACTGTAGCCTGACTGTAGCCTGACTGTAGTCTGACTGTTACTGACTGTAGTCTGGCTGTTACTGACTGTAGTCTGGCTGTAGCCTGACTGTAGTCTGGCTGTAGTATGACTGTAGTCTGACTGTTATTGACTTTAGTCTGACTGTCACTGACTGTAGTCTAACTGTCACTGACTTTTGTCTGACTGTCACTGACTTTTGTCTGACTGTCACTGACTTTTGTCTGACTGTTACTGACTGTTACTGACTGTAGTCTGACTGTAGTCTGACTGTAGTCTGACTGTTACTGACTTTAGTCTGACTGTTATTGACTGTAGTCTGACTGTTACTCATGGGTATTGATGGTAGTCTTACTCTTAATGCGTTAATATGCATTCATTACACAAATTATCTTATTTCTGATGTATTGTTGGGCTGTTTTCAGAATTTACTTTGAAGAATTACAATTGATACACCATCCATGGCCATATGGTTTCCAGTCGCCTCATGTTGATGTGCAGTTGTATTTAGCTGTGTCTGTCTGTTGATGTAGAATAATGTGTCACCATGGTGATCAAAGACGGTCAGTGATATAGTACACTGATTGACAGACATGGTTTTGTTTTCAGACTTTTTTAGTCAATTAGATGGCTGAATGTTTTTTATACCTGACCGGTTGAAACCTTTCTATCCTTAGGGATCCGTCATCTACACTGCCTGTTTTGTGAGACGTTTGAAAGCCGATGTTCAAATCAAATCAAATCAAATTTATTTATATAGCCCTTCGTACATCAGCTGATATCTCAAAGTGCTGTACAGAAACCCAGCCTAAAACCCCAAACAGCAAACAATGCAGGTGTAAAAGCACGGTGGCTAGGAAAAACTCCCTAGAAAGGCCAAAACCTAGGAAGAAACCTAGAGAGGAACCGGGCTATGTGGGGTGGCCAGTCCTCTTCTGGCTGTGCCGGGTAGAGATTATAACAGAACATGACCAAGATGTTCAAATGTTCATAAATGACCAGCATGGTCGAATAATAATAAGGCAGAACAGTTGAAACTGGAGCCGCAGCACAGTCAGGTGGACTGGGGCATTGTGTCAGGTAGTCCTGGGGCACGGTCCTAGGGCTCAGGTCCTCCGAGAGAGAGAAAGAAAGAGAGAATTAGAGAGAGCATATGTGGGGTGGCCAGTCCTCTTCTGGCTGTGCCGGGTGGAGATTATAACAGAACGTGGCCAAGATGTTCAAATGTTCATAAATGACCAGCATGGTTGAATAATAGTAAGGCAGAACAGTTGAAACTGGAGCAGGAGCATGGCCAGGTGGACTGGGGACAGCAAGGAGTCCTCATGTCAGGTAGTCCTGGGACATGGTCCTAGGGCCCAGGCCAGTTGAAACTGGAGCAGCAGCATGGCCAGGTGGACTGGGGACAGCAAGGAGTCATCATGTCAGGTAGTCCTGGGGCATGGTCCTAGGGCTCAGGTCCTCAGAGAGAGAGAAAGAAAGAGAGAAGGAGAGAATTAGAGAACGCACACTTAGATTCACACAGGACACCGAATAGGACAGGAGAAGTACTCCAGATATAACAAACTGACCCTAGCCCCCGACACATAAACTACTGCAGCATAAATACTGGAGGCTGAGACAGGAGGGGTCAGGAGACACTGTGGCCCCATCCGAGGACACCCCCGGACAGGGCCAAACAGGAAGGATATAACCCCACCCACTTTGCCAAAGCACAGCCCCCACACCACTAGAGGGATATCTTCAACCACCAACTTACCATCCTGAGACAAGGCCGAGTATAGCCCACAAAGATCTCCGCCACGGTACAACCCAAGGGGGGGGGGGCAACCCAGACAGGCCGACCACAACAGTGAATCAACCCACCCAGGTGACGCACCCCCCCCAGGGACGGCACGAGAGAGCCCCAGCAAGCCAGTGACTCAGCCCCTGTAACAGGGTTAGAGGCAGAGAATCCCAGTGGAAAGAGGGGAACCGGCCAGGCAGAGACAGCAAGGGCGGTTCGTTGCTCCAGAGCCTTTCTGTTCACCTTCCCACTCCTGGGCCAGACTACACTCAATCATATGACCCACTGAAGAGATGAGTCTTCAGTAAAGACTTAAAGGTTGAGACCGAGTTTGCGTCTCTGACATGGGTAGGCAGACCGTTCCATAAAAATGGAGCTCTATAGGAGAAAGCCCTGCCTCCAGCTGTTTGCTTAGAAATTCTAGGGACAATTAGGAGGCCTGCGTCTTGTGACCGTAGCGTACGTGTAGGTATGTACGGCAGGACCAAATCAGAGAGGTAGGTAGGAGCAAGCCCATGTAATGCTTTGTAGGTTAGCAGTAAAACCTTGAAATCAGCCCTTGCTTTGACAGGAAGCCAGTGTAGAGAGGCTAGCACTGGAGTAATATGATCAAATTTTTTGGTTCTAGTCAGGATTCTAGCAGCCGTATTTAGCACTAACTGAAGTTTATTTAGTGCTTTATCCGGGTAGCCGGAAAATAGAGCATTGCAGTAGTCTAACCTAGAAGTGACAAAAGCATGGATTAATTTTTCTGCATCATTTTTGGACAGAAAGTTTCTGATTGTTGTTGAATGTTTCTGTATTAAATGTGTTAAAAAATATCAGTATAATACTGCATGGTTTTTGAGTGATATGGCAGGTTTCAGAAGTATAATGGTTTGGTAGATTATTTGTTTTTGAGAGACCATCATGCAGTACTTCCTAGGGTTGCAAAATTCTGGTAACTTTTCCAAAATTTTCAGGTTTTACAGAAATCCAAGTTGGAAAATCACAAGGGAATGAGCAGGAAATCCCGTATTTGTAGAAAAACTGAGAATTTTGGGGAAATTACCTGAATTTTGCAACCCTAGTTCCTCCATGATTACATTTTAGGACATGGTTGCCATGTCTCCAGAGCATAATGGTTTAGTGTGTCATGGTAATACTGACCAGTGAATCATGTTAACAGTGACCCGAGCCTAAACCATTGACAGATCATAGACAATGAATAGCTTCCTCTCATTGGTAGTTGGACAGAGTGTGGACGGAGGAGAGAAGAAAGACCATTTGTTCTCAGAAGGACTTAATCTGAGAGCTCTGGAGTGTGTTTAGTGTCAGTGTCACGCGGGGCTTGGGGTACAGAGTGTGGGGCGCAGGGCTCGGGGCGCAGGGCAGGGCACCCCCTTCACAGGACAGGGTGTGTGTGGTGAGACACTAACCAGTCCTGCCTCTTTAAATAGACTAGTCACTGATTACTGCTATTTATTATAATTATCCCCCAGTCTCAAATGGAAGCATTTAAAGAGAATATAATTGTGTTTTATTTCATCTTTTTTAGCCCTTTCTGTCAGGACAAACTGGCTGATGCTGAAACCACTATAGTTATGTTCTAATTAAAACTTAGATAGTGCTGTCCTAACTGAAACAGGGTTTGTGCTGTCCTAACTGAAACATGGTTTGTGCTGTCCTAACGGAAACATGGTTTATTCTGTTCTAACTGAAACATGGCTAACTGAATCGTGGTTAGTTCTGTTCTAACTGAAACGTGGTTTGTTCTGTTCTAACTGAAACATAGTTAGTTCTGTTCTAACTGAAACATGGTTAGTTCTATTCTAACTGAACCATGGTTAGTTCTATTCTAACTGAAACATGGTTAGTTCTGTTCTAACTGAAACATGGTTTGTTCTGTTCTAACTGAAACATGGTTTGTTCTGTTCTAACTGAAACATGGTTAGTTCTGTTCTAACTGAAACATGGTTAGTTCTATTCTAACTGAAACATGGTTAGTTCTGTTCTAACTGAAACATGGTTTGTTCTGTTCTAACTGAAACATAGTTAGTTAGTTCTGTTCTAACTGAAACATGGTTTGTTCTGTTCTAACTGAAACATGGTTAGTTCTGTTCTAACTGAAACATGGTTAGTTCTGTTCTAATTGAAACATGGTTAGTTCTGTTCTAACTGAAACATGGTTAGTTCTGTTCTAACTGAAACATGGTTAGTTCTGTTCTAACTGAAACATGGTTTGTTCTGTTGTAAACTGAAACATGGACAGTTCTGTTCTAACTGAAATGTGTATACTCCTTTTCTATCTGAATGATTGTCCCTCCAGAGGGTTATGGTTCATATACAGTAGAACTATCTGTATGACCTCACTAGAAATAAACATGTTAGAAATAAACATGGTCCAGTTTACCACCTTGTTTGAAGAACACTCTGGAGTGAACACTCTTAACTGGGTCATTGACAACGTGGTCAGCTGTAATTGTTTGTTGATATAATGGCTTGTTGTTTTTCTAACAGAGATATGACCTTGATGGGGGGCAGCATACAACAGCCAGGCGCTAGAGATGGTATGTGTCTCAAATGGCACCCTATACCCAATGTAGTGCACTACTTTTGACCAGGACCCATGGGGCTTTTGTAAAATAGGGTGTAATTTTGGACGCAAACGTGGAGTGAGGAGGTGAGAATAACCTGACAGGCTGGATACAGACAGTTTCTCCATCTCTGCTGCCTGCTTCTCTGTCTGTCTTTCTGAGTGGGTGCTAGTTATTGTATCTGTGCTTTGACATACAGTGTTATAAGTAGTTACTTTAGCTGCACTTTGATGGACAGTTCAGCCTTAAACAAGCCTCTAATATTATCTGCAGGCAGCAAAGTGCAGGCCTGACAGACACCAAGTATTAGTATTAGCCTGCCCTATTCCTCCCTTCCTCTCCTCCTCCTTCTCTTCTCTCCGATGAATAATCTCATGGAAAATGGGAGGAAGTAGAGTCGTGTCATTGGTACAGAGTTAAGTCACTATACCACTATATATAACTATACTTTACTACTATACTATAACTATACTATATCACTATACTATAACTGTCCCCAGTGCCAATACAAGCCTAGTTCATCACTACAAACCAGCTCCCACTGTCCTAGATTGGGCTGTATTTGTGCTGGAAAATTGTTTTCAATCCTTTTATTTCCCTCTTCACCGTTTTATTTTGAGTCACGGCTGTCAGGTTTTACTGCCTTTTACAAACAGAACACATTCCCTGTGGAGCGGGGGTGTTAAATCTGTCTCCACAGCCCCAAGACACACACACACACACACACACATATTCCGGAGATATGGGATTTGAATACACAGAGGAAAATGGAGAGAAGATAGTCTTTTTACACATTTATTGTGCTGCACCTACAATCTAAAAGCTTCTGTGAATAATGGCCACCATGTTTCCTCTTGGTTATCAGGTCTGGAAAATTAGCTTTTAAAATGCAGTTTGAAATCCATTTGTGTGATTGATGTGTGACAGGGCTAATAAATTTAGCCAGTTTCTGGGAGGCTTGGCCTCAGTCATTCTTTATGCCTGTCATGAAGCCCCACTACGAGGGGAGAACAGGGGAGTGGAGAGCCAGTCAGTCCTCCTCACAGATCCCATTGAGATAAACTGGCTGTCACTGCCTCGCACTTTACAGTCTCTATTGATGAAATGTTCACTATATTCCAAGGGCGCGCCTCGTCAAATGATTTGATTCACTATTGTGTATTTACCCTCATATCATTTAGTAGTATTTGTCTGTTTCTACAAGTCTAATGTTAGCCTAACATCAATAGAAGACCTTGGCTGGCAGACATATACTAAATCTTTGTTTTAGTATCAAACAGACTTTGTAACCCGCCTGGAGTACATCTGTGTCTGAAGCTGTTCTAGCGTCACATTATTTCCCAGCATGCATTTCTCTAGCTCATGCATGAAATGAAGCTTTGTTGTGCTCATATTGGATTCAGCAAAGCAGAGAAGACATATAGCTTCAGATGCTGAAGAATATCGGACATGTCCTATTAGATGGATTTTAGTGAATTTATCGATGAGAACTTCACAGTTTTAACACCTCTCAGTTTGCAATCTGTCTTTGTTTCCTTCTCTCTTACTCTGCTCCGAATATACTCTTGGAATACACTTAGAATACCATCAATACACTTGCAATACCATCGGTACACTCAGAATACCATTAGTATAATCAGAATATCATCAAATTCAATACACTTACAATACCATCAGTGCACACAGAATACCATCAGTATACTCAGAATACCACACAGACTACCATCAGTATACTCAGAATACCACACAGAATACCATCAGTATACTCAGAATACCACACAGACTACCAAAAATGACAAAATAAATAAAGATTTGGTCACACAAAAAAACAAATGAAAACCCCCAGCTCCGAATACTTTCAATACACTCACAGACTGAGGGAGGAACGATGTCGCTCTCTGTCTCTCTCACCTTGGCCTCTCTCTCGGGCTGTGCCTCAAATGGCACCATATTCCCTATATAGTGCACTACTTTTGACCAGAGCCCTTAGGAGTCTAGTGTTTTAGATGTGTGTGTGTGAGCTAACTGAGTTAGCCCCCTATGGGAGCCATTCCCCGGAGCCCCCCAGCACCAGACCATCCAGTCTGCCTCCCAAATAGCATTCCCTATATAGTGCACTTCTTTAGACCAAGGCCCATAGTATAGGGTTTGCATAGGGTGCCATTTGGAAGACATCCCGTGCCACCCACACTGAGCTGCCTGGCCCAGTCTCCTTCAGTAATGCAGGTTGGCACGAAGGTCCAGAACCTGTCTGGTGCCAACCACACGGTTTAGAGTATCACTGGCCCCTCTCTCATTCTCCTCTCTCCCTTTCCTCCTCCTCCTCATCTTTCTATTTCTCCTTTTCATTCACTACTAAACCACCTCCAAAGTGAAAGCATATGGTGGGGGATGAGGTTGGGGTGGGGGGTCAGGGGGAGAGAAATCATCATGTTTGCTTGGTTAATCAATCCTTGTAATGTTGGGGTTGGTTTGTTGAATGTTTGATTCGTATTATCTAGATACAAATGAAAACATTGTGGCTTGCAGTTTAGGTTGCTGTACACAAATGATTATCAAATCTCACGCATCATATGTGTTTAATGCGGTGTAGAGGAAATGTTCAAAGCAGCTCCTTCCTCCCCCACCGCGGTTGGCAGTCTATTTGTAGTGGGAATTAGGGGTTATAATCTGTAACAGTAATCTCTCATCTGCCTTCAGTGTATTTCCATTTTTCTGGCTGTGTAATCTAGCGTTTAGAATATAATTTACGTGAATTCGCCTCTCCACCTACTGACATCTCTGTTCTTCTGCTTCAAGCCTGCTGGGAGACTGACAGACAGGGGACAAGCTCTAGGCACACTGATACTCTGCACACACACTCACACTCACACACACACACACACACACAGTTGATTGATGCTTAACTGAGACTGAGCTCTCGTGGCTGTCAAAGGCCTGCTAAGTCTCCTGAGCCTTCAGTTTACTGACAGTTGTAGATATTAAATTCATATTATATTCATATTATATTCATAGAGCGGTTTGGTGATGTGATCCCCTTGTAACAAGTTAATCTGTTTAGACTGACTCAATATTGGGGGGGACTATACAATGGTAGCCCTGGCTGCTAGCCAAATTGCCAAAACTGGAGGTGGATTGGTAACTGGGCAGCTGTCTGGGTTGTTGTTCTTGTTTTTGGTGGTGGTAATACATTCTGACTGGATCATTTTTAAGGTGGAGGTGGAGGCATCATTTTAATATGGTTCTGTACTGGTAAAAGGAAAATGAAAGAGCCCTGGCCGAAAGTAGGTCGCTATACACTGAGTGTACAAAATATTAGGAACGGCTCTTTCCGTGATATCGACTGACCAGGTGAAAGCTATGATCCCTTATTGATGTCACTTGTAAAATGCACTTCAATCAGTGTATATGAAGGGCAGGAGACAGGATAAATAACGATTTCTAAGCCTTGAGACAATTGTGACATGGATCGTGCATATGTGCCATTCAGAGGGTGAGTGGGCAAGACAAAATATTTAAGTGCCTTTGAACGGGGTATGGTAGTAGGTGTCAGGCACACAGGTTTGAGTGTGTCAAGAACTGCAACGCTGCTGGGTTTTTCACACTCAACAGTTTCCTGTGTGTATGAAGAGTGGTCCACCATCCAAAGGACATCCAGGCAAGTTGACACAACTGTGGGAAGCATTGGAGTCACATGTACCAGCATCCCTGTGGAACGCTTTTGACACCTTGTAGAGTCAATGCCCCAATGAATTGAGGCCGTTCTGATGGCAACTCAATATTAGGAAGCTGTTTCTAATGTTTTATACACTCAGTATATAGGGAATATGGTGCCATGTGGGACACGGTCAGAAGAGAAGGCGGACTTGTGTAGTTCCTCACTCTGGTCTAGATGGAGAGGATGAAGATGAAGCACATGGTCCATTGATGTGACTGAGGATCTTCTCAGACCAAACTGTCATCTGCTCTACTTTAATCATCACTCTCTCCCTCGCTCCATATTTCTCTCCACAGCTTCGTTTAGAGTACGTAAATTACTTGCAGTGATTTTCTACTTTTAGTTCCCCTTGAATGAAACACAAAGCCTTTGAAATGTGTCCAGCCAGAGCTGCACTTAGTAACCTGATGCTGGGCCCACTGCTTAATGGTTTGCATTAGCTGCGAGCAATAAAATTATCCTCCTTCCCAGGTCCTCCCTGCAAATGTTGGAATAATCATTTTTACCAAGATGGTTACCACATGCTGGAGCTGTTCCCTTCTTTCTCTCCGGTTTTCAAGGCTCTAATTTGCTGTTATTAATAATGAATAAAAATGCAATTTTCTTTTGGGTTGCCCCAGGGTTCTGGGAATCATTTCAATGAATATTTCAACACATTATTTTAATCATGGCTCCACATACACACACACAGGGAGGGAGTGTTCTCAGACCCTCCCCATCATTATTAAACCCCATGTTGCTGCCTCCCTCCCTCCTTCCCTCCATCCCTCCATGCCTCCGTCCCTCCATGCCGCCCTCCTCTCCCTGCCTCCCACCCTCCTTTCTCCCTCTCCCTCCTTCTCTCCCTGCCTCCCTCCATCCCGCCCTGTCTCCCTCCCTGCCTGTGTTGAGAGTCCTACCTCTATGATTTATAAGTCTTGTTAAAAAACATAGTTAAAAAGGAGGCAAGCTGGGCCATTTAGACTTGTAATTTGATGCTGTATTTGTTAATGGGAGTGTTAGTGATTTATAGTGTAGTGGCTTCTGCTGCTGCTGCTGTGGGGATGGATCCTGGTGTTGTGGTGTTGTGGTGCTGTGTGTGTGTGTGTGTGTGTGCGTGCGTGCGTGCGTGCGTGCGTGCGTGCCTGTCTATCTCTGTCTGTCTCTCAGTCTAACCTGTCTCTCTATCTCTGCCTGTCTCTTAGTCTAACCTGTCTCTCTCTGTCTGTCTCTCAGTCAGCTGAATGACTTCTGGCGTCTGGATTACTGGGAGGACGACTTACGGAGGAGGCGGAGATTCGTACGGAACCCCTTTGGCTCCACCCACCTGGACATCCCCTGCAAGATGCTGGACGACTATGGTTAGTCAACATGCTCCTGGCTGATTGATTGAATTAATTGATTGATTGATGTGTGGTTGAAAGCTGTAACAAGCAACCCTAATTCAACAGTTTTTCTTGTCGGCTATAATGATATCTGCTTCTGACGTGTCCTCTATTCTACAAGGTCTGTAGAAGTAACTAGTCTACTGATGGAATACTCAGTGGTTAGGGTTAGGGTTTGGGTGATACATGACAGGGTTAGGGTGATACATGTTAGGGTGATACATGACAGGGTTTGGGTGATACATGACAGGGTTAGGGTGATACATGACAGGGTTAGGGTGATACATGACAGGGTTTGGGTGATACATGACAGGGTTTGGGTGATACATGACAGGGTTAGGGTGATACATGAAAGGGTTAGGGGTATACATGACAGGGTTAGGGTGATACATGTTAGGGTGATACATGACAGGGTTAGGGGTATACATGACAGGGTTAGGGTGATACATGACAGGGTTAGGGTGATACATGACAGGGTTAGGGTGATACATGACAGGGTTAGGGTGATAAATGTTAGGGTGATACATGACAGGGTTAGGGTGATACATGACAGGGTTAGGGGTATACATGTTAGGGTGATACATGACAGGGTTAGGGTGATACATGACAGGGTTAGGGTGATACATGACAGGGTTAGGGGTATACATGTTAGGGTGATACATGACAGGGTTAGGGTGATACATGTTAGGGTGATACATGACAGGGTTAGGGTGATACATGTTAGGGTGATACATGACATGGTTAGGGGTATACATGTTAGGGTGATAAATGACAGGGTTAGGGTGATACATGACAGGGTTAGGGGTATACATGTTAGGGTGATACATGACAGGGTTAGGGTGATACATGACTGGGTTAGGGTGATACATG
This sequence comes from Oncorhynchus keta, assembly GCF_023373465.1. Lineage (NCBI taxonomy): Eukaryota > Metazoa > Chordata > Actinopteri > Salmoniformes > Salmonidae > Oncorhynchus > Oncorhynchus keta. The sequence goes on along the minus strand of NC_068438.1, from coordinate 16,837,639 downwards.
ACAGGGTTAGGGTGATACATGTTAGGGTGATACATGACAGGGTTAGGGTGATACATGACAGGGTTGGGGTGATACATGACAGGGTTTGGGTGATACATGACAGGGTTAGGGGTATACATGACAGGGTTTGGGTGATACATGACAGGGTTAGGGGTATACATGACAGGGTTTGGGTGATACATGACAGGGTTAGGGGTATACATGACAGCCACGGTCTCTCTCCACACAGTACAATCCTGTCATTCATAATGTTGTATGACCCCAGACAACCACTGGGTTCTTCTCACTGTCAAGGCCAGCATTATAAAGTGAGGAGCTATAGAAGGTCTCAGTGTCCTCAGGGTCCAGGGTGGAACCGTGTACTATGGGCAGGGCCTGTTGCTGAGCTGAGAGAAGTTTATTGTCATTTTTATAAGCAACATATTTACTGCCTCTGTCAATTGAACATGACACGTCCGTTCAATGAAACATTTTATTTTTATAGACTTAGTCATTTTACTGTTGTGCTCTTAGTCTCAAACTGACAGGTCTACGTCCCAAGTGGCACCCTATTCCTTATATAGTGCACTACTTTTGACCAGAGCCCTGTGGACCCTGGTCAAAGGTAGTGCACTATAAACTGATGGGAATAGGGTGCCACTTGGGACGCAAACCTAGCAGAGCAGATGGAGTAAAGAAACAAGGGGAAGAAAATCTATTGATTTAGAAACTCTACAAAGAACAAACATCTCAAAATATTTTGTTTAAAGGTAGACTCTGTGATTTGACGTAGATTCAGAATATAAACGGCATAGTGGGTAAATTTCCGCAACAACTAAGAGCCTTGAAGTGTGAGGCTCAACTTCTCCGCTGTCTTGGTGCCCTGTCCTCCACGCTGTAACAGTGTGATGTGAACCCGTGCTCATACGCAGATACTGTGTGTGACTGTGTGAGAGCAAAGTCTTGCATCTCACTCATCTCAATAGCTGTGGTGCTGTCTGTGGCAACATCATTTCGCTGAGTCTACCTTTAAATAAAAAATGCTTCCACATCAAATAAAACAATGTTATAAGATAAAACATCATTCATTTCTCTGATGTTATTAAATCCTATTGTTCCAAGTTGTCTGCACATGTATGATATTTCATAGTGAATGGAGGTGAGCAGTCATTAGGCCAGTTCTTTAGCCCAATGCCTGATGACCCAGGTCTTTTATGAGGAGGGCCAGGTCTAGTACGAGGAGGGCCAGGTCTAGTACGAGGAGGGCCAGGTCTAGTACGAGGAGGGCCAGGTCTAGTACGAGGAGGGCCAGGTCTAGTACGAGGAGGGCCAGGTCTAGTACGAGGAGGGCCAGGTCTAGTACGAGGAGGGCCAGGTCTAGTATGAGGAGGGCCAGGTCTAGTATGAGGAGGGCCAGGTCTAGTATGAGGAGGGCCAGGTCTAGTATGAGGAGGGCCAGGTCTAGTATGAGGAGGGCCAGGTCTAGTATGAGGAGGACCAGGAGTTTGACCTCCAGGAGAAACTCTGAGCCCTAGTTTTGACCTCACACATACTGGTCTCTGTGTAATTGAGGCTGCTTCCCAAATGGTACCCTATTCCCTACACAGTGCATTACTTTTGACTAGAGGCTCTGGTCAAAAGTAGTGCACTGTGTAGGGAATAGGGTGCCATTTGGGATGCAGATGGCTGTGCTGGGGGAGCTGACTGTTGGGTCAGCATGTCATCTGGCCTCTCAACTCCTACAGATAACATACACACACACACCAGCTGGTTTCTCTCTGGGCTGCAGGTGGCCCATGTTAATATCACACACACAATAATGACACCGTCTGCTTCATATTTTACTATGGTTCCTTTCTCAACTGTCCAGACAGCTCTACAACGAGGGAAACAATTATTTGATCCCCTGCTGATTTTATATGTTTGCCCACTGACAAAGAAATTGTCAGTCTATAATTTTAATGGTGGTTTATTTGAACAGTGAGAGACAGAATAACAACAAAAAATCCAGAAAAACACATGTCAAAAATGTTATACATTTATTTGCATTTTAATGAGGGAAATAAGTATTTGACCCCCTCTCAATCAGAAATATTTCTGGCTCCCAGGTGTATTTTATACAGGCAACGAGCTGAGATTAGGAGCACACTCTTAAAGGGAGTGCTCCTAATCTCAGTTTGTTACCTGTATAAAAGACACCTGTCCACAGAGGCAATCAATCAATCAGATTCCAAACTCTCCACCATGGCCAAGACCAAAGAGCTCCCCAAGGATGTCAGGGACAAGATTGTAGACCTACACAAGGCTGGAATGGGCTACAAGACCATCGCCAAGCAGCTTGGTGAGAAGGTGACAAGAGTTGGTGCGATTATTCGCAAATGGAAGAAACACAAACGAACTGTCAATCTCCCTCAGCCTGGGGCTCCATGCAAGATATCACCTCGTGGTTGCAATGATCATGAGAACGGTGAGGAATCAGCCCAGAACTACATGGGAAGATCTTGTCAATGATCTCAAGCTGGGACCATAGTCACCAAGAAAACAATTGGTGACACACTACATCGTGAAGGACTGAAATCCTGCAGCACCCGCAAGGTCCCCCTGCTCAAGAAAGCACATATACATGCCCATCTGAAGTTTGCCAATGAACATCTGAATGATTCAGAGGACAACTGAGTGAAAGTGTTGTGATCAGATGAGACCAAAATGGACCTCTTTGGCATCAATTCAACTCGCCGTGTTTGGAGGAGGAATGTTGCCTAAGACCCCAAGAACACCATCCCCACCGTCAAACATGGAGGTGGAAACATTATGTTTTGGGTGTGTTGTTCTGCTCAGGGGACAGGACAACTTTACCGCATCAAAGGGACGATGGACGGGGCCATGTACCGTCAAATCTTTAGTGAGAACCTCCTTCCCTCAGCCAGGGCATTGAAAATGGTTAATGGATGGGTATTCCAGCATGACAATGACCCAAAACACACAGCCAAGGCAACAAAGGAGTGGCTCAAGAAGAAGCACATTAAGGTCCTGGAGTGGCCTAGCCAGTCTCCAGACCTTAATCCCATAGAAAATCTGTGGAGGGAGCTGAAGGTTCGAGTTGCCAAACGTCAGCCTCGAAAACTTAATGACTTGGAGAAGATCTGCAAAGAGGAGTGGGACAAAATCCCTCCTGAGATGTATACAAACCTGGTGGCCAACTACAAGAAACGTCTGACCTCTGTGATTGCTAACAAGGGTTTTGCCACCAAGCACTAAGTCATGTTTTGCAGAGGGGTCAAATACTTATTTCCCTCATTAAAATGCAAATCAATTTGTAACATTTTTGACATGTGTTTTTCTGGATTTTTGTTGTTGTTATTCTGTCTCTCACTGTTCAAATAAACCTACCATTAAAATTATAGACTGATCATTTCTTTGTCAGAGGGCAAACGTACAAAATCAGCAGGGGATCAAATACTTGTTTCCCTCACTGTAATATACAAAAGTGAAATAAACAATAAAAATGAACAGTAAACATTACACATACAGAAGTTTCAAAACAATAAAGAGATTACAAATGTCATATTATGTATATATACAGTGTTGTAACAATGTACAAATGGTTGAAGTACACAAGGGAAAATAAATAAACATAAATATGGGTTGTATGTTTGTTTTCAAATTCTTTGTTGATCTGTGTAATCTGAGGGAAGTATCCTATTCATTGAACAAGTACATTCTACTACAATAGGTGTGTGTGTGTTTAGTGCAGATGTATTGGAGGAGCTGATTAATCTCACTTAATCCTACAGGGTTCTCCTGTCCTCTGACGACCTCTGCGGAACATCTCTTTCTCTCTCTCATAGTTCTGATGCTTTCTTTCTGCAGCAGACCCTGAAGAAAATAATGTTGTCAATGCTTTTTTTCCTGTTTGTAAATTGTTGTTCTCCCTGTCCTTTAGTAGGTGGCGTATGTGCATGTCAGTGGTGTCTCTCCCAGTCTCCCAGTGTCTCTTGTTGAAACTATGCAGTTTTTTGTTTTTTTACGTGTTATTTCTTACATTAGTACCCCAGGTCATCTTAGGTTTCATTACATACAGTCGAGAAGAACTACTGAATATAAGATCAGCGTCAACTCACCATCAGTACGACCAAGAATATGTTTTCCGCGACGCGGATCCTGTGTTCTGCCTTACAAACAGGACAACGGAATGGATCGCTTGCAGCGACCCAAGGAAACGACTACGAAAAAGAGGGAAACGCGGCGGTGTTCTGGTCAGACTCCGAAAAGGGCACATCGCGCACCACTTCCCAGTATTCTTCTTGCCAATGTCCAGTCTCTCGACAACAAGGTTGATGAAATCCGAGCAAGGGTGGCATTCCAGAGGGACATCAGAGACTGTAACGTTCTTTGCTTTACGGAAACATGGCTTACTGGGAAGACGCTATCCAGGGCGGTGCAGCCAACGGGTTTCTCCACGCATCGCGCGGACAGAAACAAACATCTCTCTGGTAAGAAGAGTGGCGGGGCGTATGCCTCATGACTAACGGGACATGGTGTGATGAAGGAAACATACAGGAACTCAAATCCTTCTGTTCACCTGATTTAGAATTCCTCACAATCAAATGTAGACCGCATTATCTTCCAAGAGAATTCTCTTCGATTATAATCACAGCCGTATATATCCCCCCCAAGCAGACACATCGATGGCTCTGAACGAACTTTATTTAACTCTTTGCAAACTGGAAAACATTTATCCGGAGGCTGCATTCATTGTAGCTGGGGATTTTAACAAAGCCAATCTGAAAACAAGACTCCCTAAATTTTATCAGCATATCGATTGCGCAACCAGGGGTGGTAAAACCTTGGATCATTGTTACTCTAACTTCCGCGACGCATATAAGGCCCTGCCCCGCCCCCCTTTCGGAAAAGCTGACCACGACTCCATTTTGCTGATCCCTGCCTACAGGCAGAAATTAAAACAAGAGGCTCCCACGCTGAGGTCTGTCCAACGCTGGTCAGACCAAGCTGACTCTACACTCCAAGACTGCTTCCATCACGTGGACTGGGACATGTTTCGTATTGCGTCAGATGGGAATATTGACGAATACGCTGATTCGGTGTGCGAGTTCATTAGAACTCGAAGATGTCGTTCCCATAGCAACGATAAAAACATTCCCTAACCAGAAACCGTGGATTGATGGCAGCATTCGTGTGAAACTGAAAGCGCGAACCACTGCTTTTAATCAGGGCAAGGTGTCTGGCAACATGACTGAATACAAACAGTGCAGCTATTCCTCCGCAAGGCTATTAAACAAGCTAAGCGTCAGTACAGAGACAAAGTGGAATCTCAATTCAACGGCTCAGACACAAGAGGCATGTGGCAGGGTCTACAGTCAATCACGGACTACAAGATGAAATCCAGCCCAGTCACGGACCAGGATGTCTTGCTCCCAGGCAGACTAAATAACTTTTTTGCCCGCTTTGAGGACAATACAGTGCCACTGACATGGCCTGCAACGGAAACATGCGGTCTCTCCTTCACTGCAGCCGAGGTGAGTAAGACATTTAAACGTGTTAACCCTCGCAAGGCTGTAGGCCCAGACGGCATCCCCAGCCGCGCCCTCAGAGCATGCGCAGACCAGCTGGCCGGTGTGTTTACGGACATATTCAATCAATCCCTATACCAGTCTGCTGTTCCCACATGCTTCAAGAGGGCCACCATTGTTCCTGTTCCCAAGAAAGCTAAGGTAACTGAGCTAAACGACTACCGCCCCGTAGCACTCACTTCCGTCATCATGAAGTGCTTTGAGAGACTAGTCAAGGACCATATCACCTCCACCCTACCTGACACCCTAGACCCACTCCAATTTGCTTACCGCCCAAATAGGTCCACAGACGATGCAATCTCAACCACACTGCACACTGCCCTAACCCACCTGGACAAGAGGAATACCTATGTGAGAATGCTGTTCATCGACTACAGCTCGGCATTCAACACCATAGTACCCTCCAAGCTCGTCATCAAGCTCGAGACCCTGGGTCTCGACCCCGCCCTGTGCAACTGGGTACTGGACTTCCTGACGGGCCGCCCCCAGGTGGTGAGGGTAGGCAACAACATCTCCTCCCGCTGATCCTCAACACGGGGGCCCCACAAGGGTGCGTTCTGAGCCCTCTCCTGTACTCCCTGTTCACCCACGACTGCGTGGCCACGCACGCCTCCAACTCAATCATCAAGTTTGCGGACGACACAACAGTGGTAGGCTTGATTACCAACAACGACGAGACGGCCTACAGGGAGGAGGTGAGGGCCCTCGGAGTGTGGTGTCAGGAAAATAACCTCACACTCAACGTCAACAAAACTAAGGAGATGATTGTGGACTTCAGGAAACAGCAGAGGGAACACCCCTATCCACATCGATGGAACAGTAGTGGAGAGGGTAGCTAGTTTTAAGTTCCTCGGCATACACATCACAGACAAACTGAATTGGTCCACTCACACTGACAGCGTCGTGAAGAAGGCGCAGCAGCGCCTATTCAACCTCAGGAGGCTGAAGAAATTCGGCTTGTCACCAAAAGCACTCACAAACTTCTACAGATGCACAATCGAGAGCATCCTGGCGGGCTGTATCACCGCCTGGTACGGCAACTGCTCCGCCCTCAACCGTAAGGCTCTCCAGAGGGTAGTGAGGACTGCACAACGCATCACCGGGGCAAACTACCTGCCCTCCAGGACACCTACACCACCCGTTGTTACAGGAAGGCCATAAAGATCATCAAGGACATCAACCACCCGAACCACTGCCTGTTCACCCCGCTATCATCCAGAAGGCGAGGTCAGTACAGGTGCATCAAAGCTGGGACCGAGAGACTGAAAAACAGCTTCTATCTCAAGGCCATCAGACTGTTAAACAGCCACCACTAACAGTGAGTGGCTGCTGCCAACACACTGTCATTGACACTGACCCAACTCCAGCCATTTTAATAATGGGAATTGATGGGAATTATGTAAATATATCACTAGCCACTTTAAACAATGCTACCTTATATAATGTTACTTACCCTACATTATTCATCTCATATGCATATGTATATACTGTACTCTACATCATCGACTGCATCCTTATGTAACACATGTATCACTAGCCACTTTAACTATGCCACTTTGTTTACTTTGTCTACACACTCATCTCATATGTATATACTGTACTCGATACCATCTACTGTATGCTGCTCTGTACCATCACTCATTCATATATCCTTATGTACATATTCCTTATCCCCTTACACTGTGTATAAGACAGTAGTTTTGGAATTGTTAGTTAGATTACTTGTTGGTTATCACTGCATTGTCGGAACTAGAAGCACAAGCATTTCGCTACACTCGCATTTAACATCTGCTAACCATGTGTATGTGACAAATAACATTTGATTTGATTTGATTTGATTTGATTTGACACCCTGGTGTCTCTCAGTGCTTCTAATGACTACAATAATGTAGAAGTTTCTCCTGTGAGAAGGATTGTATTTTTTGCTCTCTCTCTCTTGCTCCCCCCCCCCCCACATTCTCTACCCTCCCCCACTCTCTTTATGGGCCTTGGTCGAAAGTAGTGCTCTATATAGGAAATATTGTGCGATTTGGGACACAGCCCATATTAAAGATGAGATGTATCTTTAGTGGATAATCTAGAGCATCAGATCGTTAGTAGCCTCCGTCTCCAAACTCTGTTTCCTGTGGTTTGACAGCCACTCCCACCAACCGTAGTACACATATATAGAACATAGTCTGTTTATTACAGATATAGAAGTTAACAAAACATAATGCCAGTGGGTTGTTAGCTATGTAGTGGTTATTACAGATATAGATTTGAGTGGGAAGGCCTGTTGAGAGAGAGTTTACTCTTCAGTTGCTTCTTGAATGTGTGGAATGAAATTTCAACATTGACAGAGTGAGGAGGACTAAGGAGGGTTAGCGTTGTGTCTCTGCCCTCTGTCTGTCAGTATGACTATACCCTCTGTGTTCTGTAGCAGCAGCAGAGGATATAGTTAGCTGATTGGAACTGGGGAACCATGAAATGGAAGTCAGGTTGATATTGATCCAGTGTTTAACAGGCTGTTCTACCTCCAGGTGTCCTTGCTGCCTTACTCAGATGAACAGGCAGTGTGTGTCCCAAATGGCACCTTATTCCCCCATAGGCTCTGGTCAAAAGTAGTGGACAATCAGGCTCTCTCTGACCCTCTGCTACTCACACACTGATCTTCATAGCTCGTTACAGCAGAATTTGCACACACATGCATGCACAAATTCACGCACACGCAGACAAACACACACTCTACTACATAGCAGTAGAACACACATCATCACTTGCTACCATTCTGTAAATTATACTATATCCTCTCTAGCCTGCCGTTCCCTGGTTCATTATTATGACTAATGAAGATTCGCTCTGAAGGAGATGAGAGCCGCATGTTGTCTGACTGACTTTCAATGAGCTCTCTAAGGTATAGCTCTGTGGAGCATGCCTGGAACCTCAATAATACAGTAAGTGATGAGTAAAGGTATAACTACAGAGCATCTAGCTCCAGAGCTTTTCGCTGCAGAGCATCTAGCTCCAGAGCTTCTAGCTACAGAGCATCTAACTACAGAGCATCTAGCTCCAGAGCTTTTAGCTGCAGAGCATCTAGCTACAGAGCATCTAGCTCCAGAGCTTCTAGCTACAGAGCATCTAGCTACAGAGCATCTAACTACAGAGCTTCTAGCTACAGAGCATCTAGCTACAGAGCATCTAGCTACAGAGCATCTAGCTACAGAGCATCTAGCTACAAGGCATCTAGCAACAGGGTATCTAGCTACAGGGTATCTAGCTTCAGAGCATCTAGCAACAGAACATTTAGTTATAGATTATCTAGCTCCAGAGCATCTAGCTACAAGGCATCTAGCTACAAGGTATCTAGCTACAGGGTATCTAGCTTCAGAGCATCTAGCAACAGAACATTTAGTTATAGATTATCTAGCTCCAGAGCATCTAGCTACAGGATACCTAGCTACAGAGCATCTAGCAACAGAACATTTAGCTACACATTATCTAGCTCCAGAGCATCTAGCTACAGGGCATCTAGCTACAGAGCATTTAGTTACAAGGCATCTAGCTACAGGGTATTTAGCTATAGAGCATCTAGCAACCCAACATTTAGCTACAGAGCATCCAACTACAGAGTATCTAGCTACAGGGCATCGGCCTATAGCTACAGAGCATCTAGCTACAGGGCATCTAACTATAGCTACAGAGCATCTAGCTACAAGGCATCTAGCAACAGGGTATCTAGCTACAGGGTATCTAGCTTCAGAGCATCTAGCAACAGAACATTTAGTTATAGATTATCTAGCTCCAGAGCATCTAGCTACAAGGCATCTAGCTACAAGGTATCTAGCTACAGGGTATCTAGCTTCAGAGCATCTAGCAACAGAACATTTAGTTATAGATTATCTAGCTCCAGAGCATCTAGCTACAGGATACCTAGCTACAGAGCATCTAGCAACAGAACATTTAGCTACACATTATCTAGCTCCAGAGCATCTAGCTACAGGGCATCTAGCTACAGAGCATTTAGTTACAAGGCATCTAGCTACAGGGTATTTAGCTATAGAGCATCTAGCAACCCAACATTTAGCTACAGAGCATCCAACTACAGAGCATCTAGCTACAGGGCATCGGCCTATAGCTACAGAGCATCTAGCTACAGGGCATCTAACTATAGCTACAGAGCATCTAGCTACAAGGCATCTCTTTCGACTCTCTCACTCTACTCTCTGTCTCTACTCTTTCTCTACTCTGTCTCTACTCTCTTTCTACTCTCTCTAATCTGTCTCTACTCTCTCTCTCTCTCTATTCTCTCTCTACTCTCTGTTTCTACTCTCTCTCTACTCTCTACTCTCTGTCTCTACTCTTTCTCCACTCTGTCTCTACTCTCTCTACTCTCTCTCTACTCTCGGTCACTACTCTCTCTCTCTCTCTCGTTCTCTCTCTACTCTCTGTTTCTACTTTCTGTTTCTACTCTCTCTCTCTACTCTCTCTCTACTCTCTGTCTTTACTCTCTCTCTACTCTCTGTCTTTACTCTCTCTATCTACTCTGTTTCAACTCTCTCTCTACTCTGTCTCTACTCTCTCTCTACTCTCTGTTTCTACTATCTCTCTCTACTCTCTGTCTCTCCTCTCTCTACTCTCTCTCTACTCTCTGTCTTTACTCTCTCTCTACTCTCTGTCTCTACTCTCTGTCTTTACTCTCTCTCTACTCTCTGTTTCTACTCTCTGTTTCTACTCTCTCTCTACTCTCTCTCTACTCTCTGTTTCTACTCTCTCTCTCCTCTCTGTTTCTACTCTCTCTCTACTCTTTCTCTCTACTCTATCTTTACTCGAACTCTACTTTCTCTCTACTCTGTCTCCACTCTGTTACTACTCTCTCTCTACTCTCTGTCTCTTCTCTTTCTACTCTGTCTCTACTCTCTGTTTCTACTCTCTCTACTCTCTGTCTCTACTCTCTGTCTCTTCTCTTTCTACTCTCTGTCTCTACTCTCTGTCTCTTCTCTTTCTACTCTCTGTCTCTACTCTCTGTTTATACTCTCTCTACTCTCTGTCTCTACTTTCTGTCTCTACTCTCTGTTTCTACTCTCTACTCTGTTTCTACTTTCTCTCGACTCTGTTTCTACTCTCCCTCTACTCCCTCCCTCTACTCTCTCTCTCTCTCTACTCTCTGTTTCTGCTCTCTGTTTCTACTCTCTACTCTCTGGTTCTACTCTCTGTCTCTACTCTCTGTCTCTCTCTCTACTCTCTGTTTATACTCTCTCTGTATTCTCTGTTTCTACTCTCTCTCTACTCTCTGTTTCTACTCTCTGTTTCTACTCTCTGTTTCTACTCTCTCTCTCTACTGTTTCTACTCTTTCTCTACTCTCTCTACTCTCTGTTTCTATTCTCTCTCTACTCTCTCTCTACTCTTTGTTTATACTCTCTGTCTCTACTCTGCTTTTACTCTCTCTCTCTACTCTCTGTCTCTACTCTTTCTCTACTCTCTGTCTCTACTCTTTCTCTACTCTGTCTCTACGCTCTCTCTACTCACTGTCTCTTCTCTCTGTTTCTACTCTCTCTCTCTCTACTCTCTGTTTATACTCTCTGTCTCTACTCTCTGTTTCTATTCTCTCTCTACTCTCTCTCTCTACTCTGTCTTTACTCTAACTCTACTCTCTCTCTCTACTCTGTCTCTACTCTGTTTCTACTGTCTTTACTCTCTGTCTCACTCTCTCTCTACTCTCTGTCTCTACTCTCTCTCTCTACTTTGTCTTTACTCTAACTCTACTCTCTCTCTGCTCTCTGTCTCTCCTCTCTGTCTCTACTCTGTTTCTACTCTCTCTCTCTACTCTCTGTTTCTACTCTCTATCTACTCTGTTTCTACTCTCTGTTTCTACTCTCTACTTTCTGTTTCTACTTTCTCTCTACTCTCTGTTTCTACTCTCTCTGTATTCTCTGTTTCTACTCTCTGTTTCTACTCTCTCTCTCTACTCTCTGTTTCTACTGTCTCTACTTTTTGTTTCTACTCTCTGTTTCTACTCTCTACTCTCTGTTTCTACTCTCTCTCTACTCTTTGTTTCTACTCTCTCTCTACTCTCTGTTTCTACTCTCTGTTTCTACTCTCTGTTTCTACTCTCTCTACTCTGTTTCTACTCTTTGTTTCTACTTTCTGTTTCTACTCTCTGTCTCTTATCTTTTCCTGTTTTAGACTGAGCAGCGTCTCCCAGCGTTCAGACTATCCCAGGGTTCAGTGATGCTGGACTGCTTGTATCGTGTGGAATGTGAATCCTGTGGAGAGAGAGGCGGGGGGAGGGAGAGAGGCTGCATAGGAGGGCAGAGAGAGATCTGGGAATGATGTAGGCTGGAAAATGGAAGAGAAGAGAAGAGGGGACTACAGTTAAGGAAACACTGCTATGTGAATAGGAAATGCTACTATATTAAACACAGTTCATGAAGCAGTGTAAGGAGACAGAGTGGTGTTTTTCCCTGTTATCACTCTGTAGGATTATCATGTCATAAAGCATAGAGACTTTACAGAGACAAGTAGGCATGGGTTAATTAAGGCTGGGTTTGTTAGGGGTAGAGGGACACCCCCATCTGGGAACAGTGTCTGGAGAGAGGCAAGAGGCAAGAAAAGAGGAGGAAAAAGCCCGTTCTGCATTGCTGTTACTGTCCAAAACAAACACTAAAACTTTGCATCTGTATCCGATTTCGCTGTTCTGGGCGGGATCTGTGTTGGTAGCGTGGAGGCATAGGAGGAACAGTTCTCTCCAAAACGGTTCCGGTCAGGTCGCTAGTGTGGTTGACGAACACACAACATAAAGCTTTTTTAATGACTTTCCAAAACATAAATGATGGATGTTCAGACTTTTTCTTTTGCAGTAAATATACATGTCCTGCATAGCAGTATTGCCCATTTTGTTTGATCCAGTTTGTGTAATTTATGTACAATATTTGTGACTCAAAAAAAGCTCCACTGTAATTCTAATGTTTCATCTTTTATTTATGGTTGTATATATTGAATTATTCTAAAGTATATTTGCCATTAGACTTATTCCTCTGTTGGGAAATGTACTTTAGCAGAGTATGCTGTTAAGTGAAACAACATGTGATAGAGTTTCTCCTTGAGGAGCGAGAGGTTGGGGCTTATGAGACGTAGGAGACCAAGAAAAACACATGCTCCTTGACTCTGACTGAGGCTATAAAAATGAAAGGCTCATGCCATAGAATACTTCAGGGTTCTCCCAATATATAAAACATGGACCGTTATATCACAGTTTGAGCCTTTGCTTATTTTTTAGAAGCCTATCAACTATTATCTATTCCACATTGAACAGTAAAACTACTGAACACTAAAATAGTTCCCTTCTCTGAGATTGTAAACTTTATTTGACCAAAGCTGAAAGCCCACATCCACTTGCTATCATCACCCTCGGACTAGGAGGGAAATGTCCTCGTAGTGGAAACATTGAAAATGTGTCAGTCTGACCTGTTGACATGGCGATAGGGAATGGGTGACATTAGCTTTGCTCTCGCTTCCTCCTCCTCTCGCTCTCTCCCCCTTTTTCTCTCTCTCCCTCTCTCTTCCACTCCCGGTCCCTCTCTCTATCTTCAATGCTTTTCTTTTCTTTTCTTGTTGATTCTGAATCATAAACCTGATCACCTTATATTTGGCATTCTTCCTATATAAAAACACAATATCAATGTTAAATTGTATTAAGTTAAAATGATACTTATTTTGGATTGGCTTTAATACGTTGTTCCATCCCAAATTATTTGCAGAGTGTAGAAAGATAAGTATTATACTGGTTAACCCTGCTGCAGGTAGAGTTTGTGATAGTGCTGCTATTTGTGCCACAGGGTTAGGGTCTGTGGGATGATGTCCTGTTTAGGTCACAGACTAAAGAAATGAATTATGGTTGAAACAAAGTGTCCCAATCTCTTTCCTCCTCCTCCGTGTGTTGTGAAGGGAAAGGTGGAGGATTTAAAAGCTTTCTAACGAGGCAGCCTTGACACCTCAGCGCTGTCAGATCTTAATGTTGACAAACGGCCGTCTATCTCACCGCCCGCTTTGATTAGGGAACATCTCTGAGTGGAGTGGCTATCACTCATGACAAGATGGCTTTTCATGTCAGCACATTTTCTCTCCCTGTCCTGCTTCTTTTTTTCTGATTATTTATAACCCTATATTTTACCCCTTGATAACTAAATTGCATTGTGGACAAAGCAGTTTGCTCGGTCCCCTCCTCTCACTTTTTTTGCTCTCCTTTTCTCTCTCTCTTTCTCTTGCTCTCTCTGTTGCTCGCTCGCTCTCATTCTCTCTTATTGATGTTGGTGGCATGCCTGTAGAAATCAGCATGGTTTATTTAGTCTAGTTCCCACTCGGGTCCTCTGCTCCATCGTGCCAATCAGAGAGTCAGCTTCTCTGCTCAGCTTCCCCTCGTTGACCCTATGAAGGATAATGACGCTTTACTGAATTACAGTTTTAAGTTTCACTCTCTTCTCTTTGATGCTAGACGAGTGGCTGGCTGCTGGCTGGCTGACTGCTAGATGGCTCTGGCCTTTCTTTAACGCTACACAGAATTCACTTCCGAAACACTCCAACTTCTTCCATGCGTCTGATGAAAGCTCTCCAGACACGAGACAGAGCAGGAAGCTGCTTTTTTCACAGTAATCGTGCTGACAACAGTTGCAGGAGACCTCTTCAAGACAAGGTGCTTGTTCCTTCTAGGAGCGCCAGGCATACTGAGAGTCTCGCTGAGAGAAAACATGGCAGACGAGTGTCAGACACCTCCCATTTTTCCAGACGTGTTCTGCTGCTTTTCTTACACACAGAGAGAGTTCCTGTTTCTCACAGATACTGTATGACCTTAAAGAAGACAAATCCTCACAGGCATCTCTGTGAGGTCATGTGTAGCAGGCGTGTGCTGGGGATGGGGATGGGTTTAGCTGGCATGCTGGGGTTGGGCTGAGCTTGGGGTGGGGTTGAGCTGGAGCTAGGGTTGGGCTGGGGCTGGGGTTGGGGTGAGTGGGGTTAGGTAGGTCTGGGTTGGGTTGGGGTAGGGCTAGGGTTGGGGTTGAGTTTGGGTTGGGCTGGGGCTAGTATTGTTCTTGTGATGGGTTGGGCTGGTCTGGGGTGGGTTTGGGCTAGGGGTTGAGCTGCGGCTGACATAACTTGATGGAGGCAGTTTAAGGCATTTAGATGTACTGTATAGTCTGTAGGTACTGTATGGTGTGGACGTACTGTATGGTGTGGATGTACTGTATAGTCTGTATGTACTGTATGGTGTGGATGTACTGTATGGTGTGGATGTACTGTATAGTCTGTATGTACTGTATGGTGGGGATGTACTGTATAGTCTGTATGTACTGTATGGTGGGGATGTACTGTATGGTGGGGATGTACTGTATGGTGTGGATGTACTGTATAGTCCGTATGTATTGTATGGTGGGGATGTACTGTATAGTCTGTATGTACTGTATAGTCTGTATGTACTGTATAGTCCGTATGTATTGTATGGTGGGGATGTACTGTATAGTCTGTATGTACTGTATAGTCTGTATGTACTGTATGGTGTGGATGTACTGCATAGTGTGGATGTACTGTATAGTCTGTATGTACTGTATGGTGTGGATGTACTGTATAGTCCGTATGTACTGTATGGTGGGGATGTACTGTATAGTCCGTATGTACTGTATAGTCTGTATGTGCTGTATGGTGTGGATGTACTGCATAGTCTCTATGTACTGTATGGTGTGGATGTACTGCATAGTGTGGATGTACTGTATGGTGTGGATGTACTGTATAGTCTGTATGTACTGTATGCTGTGGATGTACTGTATAGTCTGTATGTACTGTATGCTGTGGATGTACTGTATAGTCTGTATGTACTGTATGGTGGGGATGTACTGTATGGTGTGGATGTACTGCATAGTGTGGATGTACTGTATAGTCCGTATGTACTGTATGGTGGGGATGTACTGTATAGTCCGTATGTACTGTATGGTGGGGATGTACTGTATAGTCCGTATGTACTGTATGGTGGGGATGTACTGTATAGTCCGTATGTACTGTATTGTCTGGATGTGCTGTATGGTGTGGATGTACTGTATAGTCTGTGCATACTGTATGGTGTGGATGTACTGTATAGTCCGTATGTACTGTATGGTGGGGATGTACTGTATAGTCTGTATGTACTGTATGGTGTGGATGTACTGTATAGTCTGTGCATACTGTATGGTGTGGATGTTCTGCATAGTGTGGATGTACTGTATGGTGTGGATGTACTGTATAGTCTGTATGTACTGTATGCTGTGGATGTACTGTATAGTCTGTATGTACTGTATGGTGTGGATGTACTGTGTAGTCTGTATGTACTGTATGGTGTGGATGTACTGCATAGTCTCTATGTACTGTATGGTGTGGATGTACTGTATAGTCTGGATGTACTGTATGGTGTGGATGTACTGCATAGTCTGTATGTACTGTATGGTGTGGATGTACTGTATAGTCTGGATGTACTGTATGGTGTGGATGTACTGCATAGTCTGTATGTACTGTATGGTGTGGATGTACTGTATAGTCTGTATGTACTGTATAGTCTGTATGTACTGTATGGTGTGGATGTACTGTATGGTGTGGCTGTACTGTATAGTCTGTATGTACTGTATAGTTTGTATGTACTGTATAGTCCGTATGTACTGTATAGTCCGTATGTACTGTATAGTCTGTATGTACTGTATAGTCTGTATGTACTGTATAGTCCGTATAGTCTGTATGTACTGTATAGTCCGTATGTACTGTATAGTCTGTATGTACTGTATAGTCTGTATGTACTGTATAGTCCGTATGTACTGTATAGTCTGGATGTACTGTATAGTCTGGATGTACTGTATAGTCTGTACGTACTGTATGGTGTGGATGTACTGTATAGTCTGAATGTACTGTATGGTGTGGATGTACTGTATAGTCTGGATGTACTGTATAGTCTGGATGTACTGTATAGTCTGTATGTACTGTATAGTCTGTATGTACTGTATAGTCTGTATGTACTGTGTGGTGTGGATGTACTGTATAGTCTGAATGTACTGTATGGTGTGGATGTATTGTATAGTCTGGATGTATTGTATAGTCTGGATGTACTGTATAGTCTGGATGTACTGTATAGTCCGTATGTACTGTATAGTCCGTATGTACTGTATAGTCTGGATGTACTGTATAGTCTGTATGTACTGTATGGTGTGGATGTACTGTATAGTCTGAATGTACTGTATGGTGTGGATGTACTGTATAGTCTGAATGTACTGTATGGTGTGGATGTACTGTATTGTCTGGATGTACTGTATAGTCTGGATGTACTGTATAGTCTGTATGTACTGTATAGTCTGTATGTACTGTGTGGTGTGGATGTACTGTATAGTCTGAATGTACTGTATGGTGTGGATGTATTGTATAGTCTGGATGTACTGTATAGTCTGGATGTACTGTATAGTCTGTATGTACTGTATAGTCTGGATGTACTGTATAGTCTGGATGTACTGTATAGTCTGGATGTACTGTATGGTGTGGATGTACTGTATAGTCTGAATGTACTGTATGGTGTGGATGTACTGTATAGTCTGGATGTACTGTATAGTCTGGATGTACTGTATAGTCTGTATGTACTGTATAGTCTGTATGTACTGTATGGTGTGGATGTACTGTATAGTCTGAATGTACTGTATGGTGTGGATGTACTGTATAGTCTGTATGTACTGTATAGTCTGTATGTACTGTATAGTCCGTATGTACTGTATAGTCTGTATGTACTGTATAGTCTGTATGTACTGTATAGTCTGTATGTACTGTATAGTCCATATGTACTGTATAGTCCGTATGTACTGTATAGTCTGTATGTACTCTATAGTCTGTATGTACTGTATGCTGTGGATGTACTGTATAGTCTGTATGTACTGTATGGTGTGGATGTACTGTGTAGTCTGTATGTACTGTATGGTGTGGATGTACTGCATAGTCTCTATGTACTGTATGGTGTGGATGTACTGTATAGTCTGGATGTACTGTATGGTGTGGATGTACTGCATAGTCTGTATGTACTGTATGGTGTGGATGTACTGTATAGTCTGGATGTACTGTATGGTGTGGATGTACTGCATAGTCTGTATGTACTGTATGGTGTGGATGTACTGTATAGTCTGTATGTACTGTATCGTCTGAATGTACTGTATGGTGTGGATGTATTGCATAGTTTGTATGTACTGTATGGTGTGGCTGTACTGTATAGTCTGGATGTACTGTATAGTCTGGATGTACTGTATAGTCTGGATGTACTGTATGGTGTGGATGTACTGTATAGTCTGTATGTACTGTATAGTCCGTATGTACTGTATAGTCTGGATGTACTGTATAGTCTGGATGTACTGTATAGTCTGTATGTACGGTATGGTGTGGATGTACTGTATAGTCTGAATGTACTGTATGGTGTGGATGTACTGTATAGTCTGGATGTACTGTATAGTCTGTATGTACTGTATAGTCTGTATGTACTGTGTGGTGTGGATGTACTGTATAGTCTGAATGTACTGTATGGTGTGGATGTATTGTATAGTCTGGATGTACTGTATAGTCTGGATGTACTGTATAGTCTGTATGTACTGTATAGTCTGGATGTACTGTATAGTCTGGATGTACTGTATAGTCTGGATGTACTGTATAGTCTGGATGTACTGTATGGTGTGGATGTACTGTATAGTCTGGATGTACTGTATAGTCTGTATGTACTGTATGGTGTGGATGTACTGTATAGTCTGAATGTACTGTATGGTGTGGATGTACTGTATAGTCTGAATGTACTGTATGGTGTGGATGTATTGTATAGTCTGTATGTACTGTATAGTCCGTATGTACTGTATAGTCTGTATGTACTGTATAGTCTGGATGTACTGTATAGTCTGTATGTACTGTATAGTCTGGATGTACTGTATAGTCTCTATGTACTGTATAGTCTGGATGTACTGTATAGTCTGGATGTACTGTATAGTCTGTATGTACTGTATAGTCTGTATGTACTGTGTGGTGTGGATGTACTGTATAGTCTGAATGTACTGTATGGTGTGGATGTATTGTATAGTCTGGATGTACTGTATAGTCTGGATGTACTGTATAGTCTGGATGTACTGTATAGTCTGGATGTACTGTATAGTCTGGATGTACTGTATAGTCTGGATGTACTGTATGGTGTGGATGTACTGTATAGTCTGAATGTACTGTATGGTGTGGATGTACTGTATAGTCTGTATGTACTGTATAGTCTGTATGTACTGTATAGTCTGTATGTATTGTATGGTGTGGATGTACTGTATAGTCTGAATGTACTGTATGGTGTGGATGTACTGTATAGTCTGTATGTACTGTATAGTCTGTATGTACTGTATAGTCCGTATGTACTGTATGTACTGTATAGTCCATATGTACTGTATAGTCCGTATGTACTGTATAGTCTGTATGTACTGTATAGTCTGTATGTACTGTATAGTCTGGATGTACTGTATAGTCTGGATGTACTGTATAGTCTGGATGTACTGTATGGTCTGGATGTACTGTATAGTCTGTATGTACTGTATAGTCTGTATGTACTGTATAGTCTGGATGTACTGTATAGTCTGGATGTACTGTATAGTCTGAATGTACTGTATGGTGTGGATGTACTGTATAGTCTGTATGTACTGTATAGTCTGTATGTACTGTATAGTCTGGATGTACTGTATAGTCTGGATGTACTGTATAGTCTGGATGTACTGTATGGTCTGGATGTACTGTATGGTCTGGATGTACTGTATAGTCTGTATGTACTGTATAGTCTGTATGTACTGTATAGTCTGTATGTACTGTATAGTCTGTATGTACTGTATAGTCTGGATGTACTGTATAGTCTGTATGTACTGTATAGTCTGGATGTACTGTATAGTCTGTATGTACTGTATAGTCTGTATGTACTGTATAGTCTGGATGTACTGTATAGTCTGTATGTACTGTATGGTGTGGATGTACTGTATAGTCTGAATGTACTGTATGGTGTGGATGTACTGTATAGTCTGAATGTACTGTATGGTGTGGATGTATTGTATAGTCTGTATGTACTGTATAGTCTGTATGTACTGTATAGTCTGGATGTACTGTATAGTCTGTATGTACTGTATAGTCTGGATGTACTGTATAGTCTCTATGTACTGTATAGTCTGGATGTACTGTATAGTCTGGATGTACTGTATAGTCTGGATGTACTGTATAGTGTGGGTGAACTTTAAGGTGGGACACAGCCTGTAGAGGGATGGTCCTGTTCCACTAGACTGTTCCTGTATGGCCGTATGATGAGATGTGGTGGTGATACCAGTCTATTAATTGATCTGTTTGTTCAGTGTGGTTCTGTCTGAGCTCTGAAATCAGCAGCAGCCGATAGATACAGTTCCAAAAGACTCTGAGCAGGAGATATATTCTCAGCACTCTGTTGCCGCTTTCTATAGAGAAAACAGTGTTTCTGAAACAGCCTATCAGTTTAGATGCTGGAAATGTATTAAATGTGTTCATATGTTCACTGTGGGTTCTGATGTCAATAGTTATGAAATACTACAGTACACTTCTTTTTACTCTAAGTCAGTCATCATTGGACGTTTCATGTAGAGATTGTGGGTACTGGATAATCCAGACTTTTGTAGCTTGCCGGATGTTATGGTATGCGTTTTAGAAAACTATCAAAACCAGATTCCCCTTTGGCTCCACTGATGTGACACTTGAAAGCATTTTTAATCTCCTTATCTTTCCACACGGATTTGAATCTGCTCTTTAGGGTTCAGGGTTGAGATGTTTAGCTGTCTGAATGTTTCCTGGCTGTTCTGTCTGACTGTTCTCTGGCTGTATGACTGTTCTGACTGTTTTCAGATTTTTCTGACTATTCCTCTCTCGCCACCCTCTGTTCTGACTGTTCTCTGACTGACTGTTCCTACTGTTTTGTCTTTCTGACCCTCCCCACTCCCCCTCCAGGCAGCAAGGAGGATGAGTTGGTCAAGTCGAAGAAGGGGTTCCACAGCCAGACGGTAGCCAATCAGAGCCCAGAGACGGACCTGATGTTGGATGGAGACGATGACACTGCCAGTCTGCTGCAGGAGAAAGAGATGGACAACCTGGCTGGTGAGACGCATACACAAACACGCACTCACACACACACACACACACACACACACACACACACACACACACACACACACACACACACACACACACACACACACACACACACACACACACACACACACACACACACACACACACACACACACACACACACACACACATACAAACACGCACATATTTATCCTATGTTTGGGTCATGGTTTATGTGTTTGGCAGTGTAAGTGGATCTGCACAGTGTTTCCAAGGTGTTCAGGTGAAAGTGTAGTTCCTGTGTGATAGTGTGTGTGTGAAACAAACCGTTCTGTGTTGTTTTGGTTCTCCAGCGCCGTTCCTTCCTCGCCTGTTTGTCTCCAGAGGTCAGTCATCTCAGTCCAAGTTAAACTATATTGATTTCCGGAAGGATGATCAATCTGAACATGACTGCGTATCAAATGGCACCCTATTATTTAGTTAGTGCACTACTTTTGACTAGGGCACATAGTACTTTGGTCAAAAGTAGTGCAATAGGGTGCAATTTGGAATGCACCCTACAGTGCATTTGGAAAGTATTCAGACCTCTTAACTTACAGCCTTATTCTAAAATGGATTAAATTGTATTTTTTCCCCTCATCAATCTACACACAATACCCCATAATGACAAAGCAAAAACAGGTTTTAAATCATTTTTGCTCATTTATAAAAAATGTTAAATGGAAACATCACATTTACAAGTATTCAGACGCTTTACTTAGTACTTTGTTGAAGCACCTTTGGCAGAGATTACAGCCTTGAGTCTTCTTGGGTATGACGCTATCAACTTGGCACACCTGTATTTCTCCCATTCTTCTCTGCAGATCCTCTCAAGCTCTGTCAGGTTAGATTTTAAATTTTTATTATTATTTTTATTCCACCTTTATTTAACCAGGTAGGCAAGTTGAGAACAAGTTCTCATTTACAATTGCGACCTGGCCAAGATAAAGCAAAGCCGTTCGACACATACAACAACACAGAGTTACACATGGAGTAAAACAAACAGTCAATATACATATGTGAGCAAATGAGGTGAGATAAGGGAGGTAAAGGCAAAAAAAGGCCATGGTGGCGAAGTAAATACAATATAGCAAGTAAAACACTGGAATGGTAGATTTGCAGTGGAAGAATGTGGAAAGTAGAGATAGAAATAATGGGATGCAAAGGAGCAAAATAAATAAATACAGTAGGGGGAGAGGTAGTTGTTTGAGCTAAATTATAGATGGGCTATGTACATTTGTAGTAATATGTGAGCTGCTCTGACAGCTGGTACTTAAAGCTACTGAGGGAGATAAGTGTTTCCAGTTTCAGAGATTTTTGTAGTTCGTTCCAGTCATTGGCAACAGAGAACTGGAAAGAGAGGCGGCCAAAAGAAGAATTGGTTTTGGGGGTGACCAGAGAGATATACCTGCTGGAGCACGTGCTCCAGGTAGGTGCTGCTATGGTGACCAGCGAGCTGAGATAAGGGGGGACCTTTCCTAGCAGGGTCTTGTAGATGACCTGGAGCCAGTGGGTTTGGCGACGAGTATGAAGCGAGGGCCAGACAACGAGAGCGTACAGGTCGCAGTGGTGGGTAGTATATGGGGCTTTGGTGACAAAACGGATTGTGAGTCTGGAAGGAGAGTTTACAGTCTAACCAGACACCTAGGTATTTGTAGTTGTCCACATATTCTAAGTCAGAACCGTCCAGAGTAGTGATGTTGGTTGGACGGGCGGGCAGGTGCAGGCAGCGATCGGTTGAAGAGCATGCATTTAGTTTTACTTGTATTTAAGAGCAATTGGAGGCCACGGAAGGAGAGTTGTATGGCATTGAAGCTCGTCTGGAGGGTTGTTAACACAGTGTCCAAAGAAGGGCCAGAAGTATACAGAATGGTGTCGTCTGCGTAGAGGTGAATCAGAGACTCACCAGCAGCAAGAGCGACATCATTGATGTATACAGAGAAGAGAGTCGGTCCAAGAATTTAACCCTGAGGCACCCCCATAGAGACTGTCAGAGGCCCGGACAACAGGCCGATTTGACACACTGAACTCTATCAGAGAAGTAATTGGTGAACCAGGCGAGGCAATCATTTGAGAAACCAAGGCTGTCTAGTCTGCCGATGAGGATGTGGTGATTGACAGAGTCGAAAGCCTTGGCTAGATCAATGAATACGGCTGCACAGTATTGTTTCTTATTGATGGCGGTTAAGATATCGTTTAGGACCTTGAGCGTGGCTGAAGTGCACACATGACCAGCTCTGAAACCAGATTGCATAGCGGAGAAGGTATGGTGGGATTCGAAATGGTCGGTAATCTGTTTGTTGACTTGGCTTTCGAAGACCTTAGAAAGGTCTGAAAATGTTGTAGTTAGGGATGAAGTTTTCAGAATTTTTGGTGGTCTTCCTAAGCCAGGATTCAGACACGGCTAAAACATCTGGGTTGCCAGAGTGTGCTAAAGCAGTGAATAAAACAAACTTAGGGAGGAGGCTTCTAATGTTGACATGCATGAAACCAAGGCTATTACGGTTACAGAAGTCATCAAAAGAGAGCGCCTGGGGAATAGGAGTGGAGCTAGGCACTGCAGGGCCTGGATTCACCTCTACATCACCAGAGGAACAGAGGAGGAGAAGGATAAGGGTACGGCTAAAAGCTATGAGAATTGGTCGTCTAGAACATCTGGAACAGAGAGTAAAAGGAGGTTTCTGGGGGCGATAAAATAGCTTCAAGGTATAATGTACAGACAAAGGTATGGTAGGATGTGAATACAGTGGAGGGAAACCTAAGTTTTGAGTGATGATGAGAGAGATAGTGTCTCTAGAAACATAATTGAAACCAGGTGATGTCATCGCATGTGTGGGTGGTGGAACTGAAAGGTTGGATAAGGTATAATGAGCAGGGCTAGAGGCGCTACAGTGAATTTAAGCCAATAAAAACTCATTAGAACAGCAATGGACAAGGCATATTTAAGGAGAGGCATGCTTAGTCGAGTGATCATAAGGGTACAGTGAGTAGTGAGGTTGGTTGGGGTAACGGCGATTCAGACAGCTAGGCCGGGCCATCGGTAGCAAGCTAGCATAGGATGGAGGTCTGTTTTTAGCCACCTCGTGCGTTTCCGTCGGTAGATTAGTGGGGTTCCGTGTGGTAGAGGGGATCAGTCCAATTGGCAAAATAGATATAGTTATAGTGACCCAAGAACATTTTTCAGATAGATCTATTCAGATAGCAGCCGATAAGACAGCTAACGATTAGATGGACTCAGATGGGCGTTCAGGTAACGTTGCGACAGAGGGGCCAGTTGGATAATTCCCTCGGGCAGATAACGTCGGTAGTCCAGTCGTGTAGGCCCGGTGGGGCTCCGCGTCTGCAGTAAAACTGGTACGGATAAGTGATTGTAGCCCAGGAGTGGCTGATGGAACTCTCCAGCTGGCTAGCTCCGGAATAATTGATGTTTGCTCCGGGATCGTGTATAAATAAACAGGTGTGTGTCTTTCCAAATCATGTCCAATCAATTGAATTTACCACAGGTGGACTCCAATAATGTTGTAGAAACATCTCAAGGAGATCAATGGAAACAGGATGCACCTGAGCTCAACTTTGAGTCGCATAGCAAAAGGTCTGAATACTTATGTAAATAAGGTGTTTCTGTCTTCTATTTTTAATACATTTGCAAAAATTCTAACAACCTGTTTTTCGCTTTGTCATTATGGGGTACTGTGTGTAGATTGCTGAGGAAAAACATATATTTAATCAATTTTAGAGTAAGGCTGTAATGTAACAAAATGTGGAAAAAGTCAAGGGATCTGAATACTTTCCGAAGGCACTGTATGTCACCATTCCCCTTCTAAATGGCCCAGACAATCAGTGGCTAAACTAACATTTACCTAACCTGACAAACTGAACTATTAACCCACATTAACTCTATGATCTTACTGATTAGAACAGACAGAGAAACTATGAAAACAAAAGAATGAATGAAAATGACTTGAATCATCCTCCTCAGTAGAAATAAATATTGAAATAAACGAGTCACAATTACTTATTAAAACATATGAGATGGTTGTTTGATATCTATACATTTTATTTTCATTAGAACACTGAGTCATGGGCTACACCCCAAATGGCACCCTATTCCTTTTTATAGTGCACTACTTTTAACCAGGGTCCATAGGAATCTGGTCAAACGTCTGCATTATATAGGTAAAGGGTGTCATTTGGGACACATCCATACAGACAAAAGGGTCTGTTAATAAGAGCTGTTCCATGACATGATGTCTGAATGTCCAGAAAATAAATTGCATAATGACATTTAAAATGAATTTTATCTTGGAGGCTTGTAGTTTTTATCTGAACTGTGCCATGCAGGCAGGAGAGTTCATACAGCTGGCAGGGCTACAGTGAAACATGTAATATAATATTAATAAATGCAATTAAGCAGACACGTTTATCCATAGTGTGTGCAACATTTTTAAATGGGTGGCCCCAGCAGGAATCAAACTCACAATCGTTGCATTGCAAGCATCCTCATCTACCAACTGAGCCACACTGTTCTATCAGGTCCTGAGATGTACAGACTGGATGGATGTAGAGGTAGAGCAGTACAGACTGGATGGATGTAGAGGTAGAGCAGTACAGACTGGATGGATGTAGGGGTAGAGCAGTACAGATTGGATGGATGTAGGGGTAGAGCAGTACAGACTGGATGGGTGTAGAGGTAGAGCAGTACAGACTGGATGGGTGTAGAGGTAGAGCAGTACAGACTGGATGGGTGTAGAGGTAGAGCAGTACAGTCTGGATGGATGTAGAGGTAGAGCAGTACAGACTGGATGGGTGTAGAGGTAGAGCAGTACAGACTGGATGGGTGTAGAGGTAGCGCAGTACAGACTGGATGGGTGTAGAGGTAGAGCAGTAAAGACTGGATGGATGTAGGGGTAGAGCAGTACAGACTGGATGGATGTAGGGGTAGAGCAGTACAGACTGGATGGATGTGGAGGTAGAGCAGTACAGACTGGATGGATGTAGGGGTAGAGCAGTACAGACTGGATGGATATAGAGGTAGAGCAGTATAGACTGGGTGGATGTAGAGCAGTACAGACTGGATGGGTGTAGAGGTAGAGCAGTACAGACTGGATGGATGTTGAGGCAGAGCAGTACAGACTGGATGGATGTAGGGGTATAGCAGTACAGACTGGATGGATGTAGGGGTATAGCAGTACAGACTGGATGGATGTAGAGGTAAAGCAGTCGTGTGGTTAATAATGCAGCTAATGAACCTCCCGTCCAGTCCTGGCCAGTTTAATGTTAAACCTTAGTTCCCTTTCAGTCAGTCACTCGGTATAACATACTTGGGGAGTCAACAACTAATCATATTAACCTGAAGGAAACTGAATGCCGAGCCCACCCTCAGAAGCCCCGCCTTCCTGGCTAGAATACCAGGGCTCTAAAGCTCGCCTGAAGGCAGAACGTGTCACGCAATTTGCTTTTCAAGCACATAAAGACCACGAGATTCCGTGCCAACTTAGGTGTCTGTTAGTGGGTAGAGAGTGCTCGTCCCCCTAGATGTTGCAATTTTGGGCTCTTTTTCTTTATTTTTTTCTTTTAATTTTATTTTACCCCGTCCCCAATTTCATGGTATCCAGCTACAGGCGACCTGGTATTCACCTCATTCAGCCAGGCTGGTGCTACCAGGTTATGGCAAATTCATGAATGTAGAAGGTTTAGAGGAGACTAGGCTCATTTGCACATGCCCAATGAATTGAAAGCTCCCAAGTTACTTAGTCCAGAGGATAACAAGGGTGCTAATCCTAACATGGTGCTTCCGAAAAAACAGTGCTGGTGCTCTGCCTCTTCAGGGAATAATGTATGGGAGACTGGTAGCGTGCTCCATCCAGTGGCAGGCACGCTCTGTTTCACCATGTGTGATGAGGACGGTGGCGAGGATGTACGGTCTGCAGTTCGCTGTGTGTCATACTTTTCGTGGCGTCCTTATGCCTACGGTCCCCGAGGTCCTAGTAACTGTCTTGAGAGATTTCCTCTCTCCTTCAAAAGCTGGCTATTCAGGTGGTTCCCGTGTCTGAAGTACAGAGTGGTTGGCACAGCCGTTACTTCTTAGTTCCCAAGAGCGATGGAATGGTGTGTCCCATCCTGGACTTGGTTGTTTTAAGCGAGCACCCCAAGATTTACAAGTTTCAAATGCTTACACTTGAATGGTTATTGCAGTCGGTGCGTCCCAGTGATTGGCTTACGTCCATAGATCTGAAGGATGAGTGTTTTCATGTGGCTATACATCCTCCCCACAGAAAGTTTCTGAAGTTTCATTTCAAGGTTGTGGCCTACGAGTTTCTAGCGCTGCCTTTTGGCCTCTCTATCACCCCAGCCCTTTTTCTATGGTGGTGAAGGTGGCTTTGGGACGGGGTGCAATGCCAGAGGATCAGATTTTTGGCCAATCTGGATGATTGGACGGTCATAGCAGAGTTGAGGGAACAGGTGGGGTTCCACACTGCCACACTGGTTTCCCATATTCAGTCTTTGGAGTTCATCGT
Source organism: Oncorhynchus keta (assembly GCF_023373465.1). Taxonomy (NCBI): domain Eukaryota; kingdom Metazoa; phylum Chordata; class Actinopteri; order Salmoniformes; family Salmonidae; genus Oncorhynchus; species Oncorhynchus keta. The sequence goes on along the minus strand of NC_068438.1, from coordinate 16,810,397 downwards.
GAATTACAAGAACTTGTGATTCACTATGAATTCACTAGCGGGTTCAGTTTCTGGGTCTGGTTCTGGACTCATTTCTGAATTGTGCGTTTTGTCCCAACAGAGGAGGGTCGCATTCTGGTTCTTTCTGGCACGGATTCAGCTGGGGCACTCTATGCCTTTTCGCTCGGGCATACAGTTATTGGGTCTGATGGCCTCTATGATATCTGTGGTGCCTCTTTTACTTATGTTGATGCATCAGGTTTAGCGCTGGGTAGTTGCCACTGCCATCGTTTGTCAAGGTATCCCCATTGTGCCTAAGGACGTTGACTCCTTGGAGGGACCCGTGACTGCTGTTGCAAGGGGTTCTCATGGGCTGGGTAGTTTCCCACAGGGTGTTCACGACAGATGCATCCCTGTTGGGATGGGGAGCACTGTGTGTAGGTTGCCCGAAAAGAGGAATTTGGTCAACAATTCAAAGGGCACTGCATATCAATTACCTAGAGATACTGACTGTTTTACTAGTGTTGAGGCGTTTCCTTCCTGATGTTGGAGGGCCAGCATGTGTTGGTAACGTCCGACAACAAGACGGGGGTGGTGTACATCAACAGGCAAGGGAGGACGCGGTCTCTCTCTCTCTTCTAAATCTGTCTGTTATCTGGTCATATGGAGCAGTGTGCATTTCCTGTTGCTCAGGGTGACATATCTTCTCAACGTGGGTGCAGATCTAATTTCCAGGGGGGTCCTATCTCTACGGAGTGGAGACTACACCCCTAGGTGGTTGCTGAGATATTGGGCCAGTTCTGCAGTGCTGACAGAGATCTTTATGCATCACAAGAAAACGTGCATTGTCATCTGTTCTTCTCGATGAGGGATCTGGGCACTCCATTGGGAACAGATGCTTTGGCGTATCAGTGTCCCCGGACCCTTCTCTATGTGTTTGCTCCGGCGGACCTGATTCAAGCCACTGAGCAGAGGGTCCGTCAGGAAAGTCTGTTGTTGATTCTGGTGGCTCTATGTTGGCCCAGACAACCCTGGTTCTCGGGGGGAGGGGGGGGGGGACCCATTGAGGGTTCCATGTCATCGGGATCTATTGTCCCAGACACACCGGAGAGTTTGACACCAACGACCACAGATAGGGGAGGGGATCTGTGGGTTTGGTCCCTGAAAGGTTGAATTTGACAGCTATGGGTTTATTCTTGAATGTTATTACGACTATACAGTTGGCAGATGTGCCCTCTAAGAGGTGGTGCGGTTTCTGAAAGGCGTGCGTCGGCTCAGACTGGTGTCTAAGCCTGTGGCATAGACCTGCAACCTGGCTTTGGTCCTGGATGCTCTGTGTGAGCCTCCGTTTGGATGATTCAAGTCTGTGGACCTGAAGGTCCTTTCCTACATGACTGCCCTGCTCATGACCTTAGAGTCTGCCAAACACGTTGGCGATCTCCACTCACTATCAGTACACTCTTCCTGTTTGGAATTTGCGCCTAGCAACTCTAAAGTGATGTTACCTCCTAATGCAGCTTTTGCTCCCAAGGTTATGCTTATGTATTACAGGTCCCTGGCTTTCTAGCTGTTCCTTTTCTCACCTCCTTTGTTTGCTTTCAGTGAACAACGGAGTTTTTATGGCCTGTGTCCGGTGCACGCTTTACGCACATATGGATAGGACCAAGGATCTCCACGTTTGTGACCAACTTTTTGTTTGTTTCGCTAATCCACCTCTGTAGTGCGATTTCTAAGCAACGTTTTCTCATTGGCTATCTCCCTGACAAATGACAGCAAAGGAGAAGGGTTCCCTAGCGGTGTGCGTGCTAACTCCACTAGGGTTGTGGCAGCTTCTTGGGCATTGTTCAGGGGCATGACGATTGGTGATATCTGTGCTGCAGCGTGTTGGGGTTCCCCAAATACCTTCTACCTGCTCCTAGTGTGGCTCATAGTGTTCTTATGGCTGTGTCCGGCAGTTGGTGTTAGGCACCGCGCAGGTTGTGCGGTTTACCACAGTTCCCTGCATGTTTGAGCCTTGGGCTGCAGCAGTGTGTAAAGTGTACATTATCAGGGTTACCACTGTTTCCTGTAGGTTTGAGCCTCGGGTTGCTGTGACAGCACGCAAGTACACCGTTTCGATGTTACTGCAGGTTTCCTCCTACAGGGAACAGTAGTTATAATCATAACTGTAATATTTATTGTCTTCATTAAAACATTTGACGGTTATTTCTGCCGAGTAGTTTAGGTTATTTAAATACCTTATTGGTCTGACTCTGCCCAGTCAGGAATGTCTCTGCTAACAATAGAGTTATCCAAACCCCCTTATAGTGTTTTAGTGTTCTCATAGTGTTCTCACAGTGTTCTCATAATGTTCTCCAACCCACCTCCTGGTTATATGGCACCAGGCTCCAGCTCTGTGGGCCAAACACTCCAGTCAGAACTGTGCTTTCTGCTGCTTTAGGTATAATTGCCTCAGCCTCACAAGGTATAGTTATCCAGAGTTCAGTCTGGTTGTGAAAATAGATCAAGAGGAGCTGTTCAACAGTCTGATACACTGCCTGAACGCTGCAAACAACTGGTGCATGAAATAAGAGCAGCAAGCGCTGTGGTGGTTTTATGCCTGATGCAAGCGTTTTACTGGAATACAATAGTGGATCCTGGCAGCCATCATAAATTCCTGAAACGTTTACTATGTTCCAATCACAAGGATTATAAAGCAACAAATGGACTGAGGGAGAGAGAATCTGGTTGCTGTGCCTCCCCTGTCAAGCTCACAGACGTTAAAAAAAACATAGTTTTTTTCTGAGGAGAAAATTTCATCCTAAAACACTTGATAAAATAATAAAGAAAATATGATATACTGTAGCTGCTGTTTCTTTTAAAATATCAACATTTACTGGTATGTTGGCATTCTGACAAAGAGAATTCGAATGGCAGACTATTGTATCTATAGTATTGCTATGTAAATGGGGGTAGCTTTAGAGACCTGCAATGACTAGCTTCTGTCCAGAATCTCAAGAGGTACAATCAGGCTTTTAAGTAGTGGCTGTGAGCGGTATTGTCCTTAAAGCCCCGATGCAGTCTTTGTAATTGTATTTTTAAATCATTGCTGTATGTCTAATAAATCATTGTGTTTATTTAATGAAAATGTACTGCCCTTTAAAAGTCCAATGCAGCTATTTTTATCTCAATATCAAATAATTTCTGGGTAAAAATTAAGTACCTTAGTGTGATTGTTTTCAATTAAAATGGCAAAAGAAACAAAAACGAAAACACCATCCAAAATCAGCTGGACCAGTTACGAGTACAGAAAATTCTAAATGGAAACTTTCTTTATATGTACATCATTTAGAACATATTATCAATTCCAACCTTATTAAAAATGTTGGTCAAAACATTTATTTTTGGAACATTCAAAAACTCTTCAAAAACATTTACAATTTTTTCAAATATTGCATCATGGTAAAGTTAAAGGTATGTTCACATTCTGACCGACAGGGGAGTCCTAGCTATCTCAGACTGACAATTCAGAAGTGCTAGACATTATGTAGTGTTCTATCTATGTACTCTATATCTATATGCTACAGTCTGTGTGCTCTATATCTATACTCTATCTCTCTCTGCCCTGAGCAGTCTAAGTGGGAGATCCTCCCTGTGTGTTGACAGCCTTTCTCCTCCTCCTCTTTCTTTATCTTTCTCTCTCTTGCCCTCTCACTCTGTCTCTCCCCATATCTCTTTCTCTCTCCTCCTCTTCCTCCTCTCTCTCTCTCCTCCTGCCAACCAACCATCAGGTCAGTGTCTGCTGCCAGAGGGGGCGTGGCTTACCCTGGGCCCAGCTAGCTATGGGGCCGGGCGGGGCCTGCCCTGTGGTTACCAAACCCATGATTAGTTTCACTCCCCCTGAACACTGGCAACACCGTCTGCTCTCACTGGCATCAACACACTCCTTTTGTCTACTCATCTGTAACCCAACTCGAGAGGAGAGGAGAGGAGAGGAGAGGAGAGGAGAGGAGAGGTGTTTTGATAGTGGCTGTTTACTGTTTTGCTTGAGATATTAATGATCTTAACTGACAGACCTTTGAATGAACGAGTCAAAGACAGGCTGTACTCTTTCAAGGAGACATTATCATGACCTAACGAGTGGAGTGCACCATTATCATATCTCTCTGTCTCTGTCGCTCTCTGTCTCTCTCTCGCTCTCTGGCATCATTTTAGCCCTTACATGGGTAATAACTAGCCTTATGAGTGCAAGATAATATTGTCATAAATACTTAGACATAACCGCATAAAAAAGTGCACTGCTCAGGATGTTTTGAATTACATATAATATTACTGACTACATTAGATGTTTAGGAAATTACTACTATAATCTTTCTTGCATATATGACAATAAATGGAACTGTTTTAGGCTGATTCCCTAATGGCACCCTAATGGCCTATGTGCCCTGGTAAAACAAAGAGTGCCCTATAAAGGTACATCTTAGACTTATTCAAGCCTTTGAGAGGCATGTTGGGCATTCGGGATTTTGGGAGAATTATCTGTTTTAATTATGACACTACCCAGAATGCCTTGTGTAGCAGTGCAGCAGTGACATCACTGTGACTGTCTTCATCAGACCAGACTGTTTAACAGCTTACCAGCCCCGTAGACATTCAAGACTAGAGTACAGACAAAATATAACTATAACACCAAGAAACTAGGACTATGTAATGGAATATTATAACTGGAATTATTTTTGCTAGAAATTTAATGATTTGCCCCGTGTACAATTTAAATGTTTCTGAAATATTATTTTGAAGAACATCTGCGTAAAAGGACTGGGTGTGTGTGTGTTAATATATAATATATTATTATTATTATTATTATTACTACTATAACTTTTTCTAAAGGAAATTCGAAGAAAACCGTTTCAAAGATATAGCGTTATAGCTCACGTATTAACGGAATCCAGTCCTTTTGGCATATGGAAACCTGTATCATTTATTATTATTGTTGTGTAAACGTTTTAATACTAACTCCGAATTATGGAGTATCCCTAGAGGGATTACAGCTTAATCCCGTCCCTGTAGCGCGGTGGATCCAGTGGATTAAGGCTGTATTGTCTCTCTCTGTACCAGAGTCCCTTTAGGCCACAACACAATGGTTCTCGTACCCGCCAACGTCTTATTATTCTCTTTCTCTCTGAGGGGGAGTAGACTAGAGGTCTTGGAATAGAGAGTTTATGTTGCATAAAGACAAACCCTTCAGATTGATGAGAATCTCTTGCAACAGCATCGACTGTAAAACAATATCTGTCGGTTTACTGAGACGTCGGCCGAATTCTCTATTCAAATGTAGTCTAACATGGGGCGGGTTTAATATGTGTCTAAATGTGGAAACAACATTAAGAACAAGTGTCATTACAAGATAATTACATAGGCTAATAAATGGTCATGACAGTGATAAATATGAGTATTAGAATAATAAGTAATGTTTTGATCACGTTTCGTTTATTTTGCAAAAGCATTGCTTTCTATTCTGTGAGCATATCGCAGTAATTATAGCCTTTTGTATAATTTTACATTATATGTACATGTAGGTGTTTATTATAGGTTATGCATTATATGTCAGTGCATTGTGTATTATCTATTCATTAATATGTTGTGGGGCATATTAGGGCTATATGTTTCCATAGGCCTACGATAGCCTACAACTGCAACGTCATTAGACCCGGGATATTGCATGTTTATTACAGCTTGTAAAGCACATGCTAAACGGTGATAGTGTAATCAGATAAGATCAGTTTAATACAGGCATAATTTATTACAGGCAGCTAGGGCAGGCAGAGAGAAAGAGTAGGAAAGCCGATTCCACTATTCCTGAGCGCTCTGTTAGCACAATGAAAGAGAGCCCAGGGAATTGAAACCAAAATCCACTTGTAATCTCGCAACAGTATCGGGCATAATTGGTTGAGGACCACAATATTAAGATTGATGAGACATTAAAGTGGCTCTTTGGAGTTCACGCGATCGATAAATATCCCAATTTCAAAAGCTTTCATTTGAGCTCGAGACAAATCACTGGAGCCGCGCGCCTCAGCGATACTGATCCAAATAGAACATGGAGGATGGAGGGAGAGGAGAGGACAGGAGGAGAGATGGAGATGCGGAGGAAGATGGGTGGAAACAGAGAGATTGCATGTGATCCCGTCTGCTGGTCAGGGGTCAAAATACCATCGTAAATAAATACTAAACAGATATTGTCAGCACAAATATATGCGCTTTCATTTTCCCTCAAAGGTTTTTCAAAAGCATGTGATTAGTTTAGGATGCTATGCATATTGTAACAGTAGTTTGGCGTGGTGTTGTATCTCTCATTTAGTGGCCCCAGTGTCGTTATTGTAACTGTTACAATTGTTATGAAAAATATTAGTATGCAAATATGAATAATAATACCATATAAGTGACCAGTCATCATATTGGCAAGCGCTCCTCCATCTCTGGTTTAGTTCTGATAGGCCATATGACTCTGCTGGCCCTATTGCACCGCACGCGCCTTCAGTTAAAATGGTTATTACTTGTGTAAATTAGCGTCATATAGTTTTGAAAGCATAGAATGTATATAGGCCTAAATGCTTGTTGAATAGGCCGAATAGCGATTTGGTTCAAAGTAACCTATGTTATACCCTCCAGAGTGCAACCCATAATGGAGCCTTGTCCTGTATTTAACCTGAACGAGTAATACGAGTTTGCATCAAAAATAATGACTGAATGAAAACCTGTTACCATGATAATTAAGAACCGTGCATGTGTCCAAATTAAGAAGAAATTGTGGAATTTGCATCCTATACATTAAATCGTCTCAATATCTTCTCTTACTAAATCGAAGTAGACTGACATTTGATAATAATTCACTATCAAATAAATCAAATGATTTGTTAGGAATTGTTAAAGACCATACATTGTTTGTTCTTATATCTGATGCACCGTGTATTACACATTATAGGCCCAGTGGTCCTCAGCACCCCGGCCCAGCTCGTGGCCCCGGTAATAGTCGCACGAGGGATGCTCTCCATCACGACGACCGAGATATATTTCGAAGTGGACGAGGATGACCCCTCCTTCAAACTGCTTGACTCCACGGTAAGTCCAACCGCCACGTTCCCTTTCTGTTTGATATGCGATTACCCCACAAGCTTTTGTTCACATTCAAGTTCACTTTACTGATTCATGTTCATGTTTAGGCTGGGCCCGCAGAAAGCCCATGTTCCTTTATTTTGAAAGACACAAATTGGGATTTAGAGATGTAAAAATATATATATCCAGGTTCACACATGTGCAACAATTCAAACATTAGGAGATTGTGGAGCATTTTAGAAAATGTGATCTAATTGGAACCGTGTGCCATTTTGATTCCCAGAATGTAGACGAGCCTTAAGGCTGCCTAGGCTTACACGCGCGCGAGGCTCCACCTGCAGAGAACCTGGCCTACAATATTTTACAAATGTATTGATATTAGGATCCCCTCAAAACCTGTAAACCTATGTCATCGAACGAGAGCCTACGATATCGGTTCGATTTTAGACCAACATTATCCTTGTTTATAAATATGGCGACTGTGTATGGACATGGGATAACAGTTGCACTATTGGGCTCACCCTAACGTTGTAACCTCGACATTTGCACAACTATGGGTTCAAAACAACTGATTTTGCGCAGTCTTCGTGTGGACTGTATATTAGAAATATAGGCCTAATGGCTAACCCCAACCGTACCTCTCATACATGTTTTCCCCAACAGCCTTAAGCCGATAAAACGCGTTTAATTAGACAGCCTATTATTATAACATAGACAACCCTATAGATAAAATATATAGGATAGGCCTTTAGCCGGAACTAATAGAGATATGACAAACTATATTTGCGTAATTTAAAATGGGTTAAACACTAGGCCTATAAAATACCAATGTATGGTGCCGATAATAAATATGGCCTGTATGTGATTAAAAAAATACAAGTTATACATTTCATTAATCATGATTGGGACACAAATATTACATAGCTCGTTTTTATTAACTCTTTAAATTAAATCAGAGACAGGAATAAAAAATCAGATCACAAATGTTATAATCCAGTGTATTTCAAGTGCATTTTTTCTTTTCAATTAGACTGTATTTATATATATATTCTTATTTTCAGGTTTTATCATGTTATCAAGGTACAAACAAAAATGATCGAGTATACTTTAAATAGGAATTCAAGTATGTTTATGGAATGTTTTTTTTAACGTAACAGATAATATCATAACAATGTAAACTTTCAAAATGTGAAAATGTCCACTGACAACAGATACAGCAGACTATCACTGAAATTAACGTTCTAATTTATTTTCTACCAAATAAAAAAAATGTTCAGGCGTTTTACTTTAAAAGGTGGAATTGAGCTCTTAAGTTTACATGTCACAGAACAACATTCACAATTTCAGACCACTGGAATCACAACCTATGAATGTATTTACAGTAGAAATTGTACAGTTATTTTGTCAAGGCTTGTATGGGGGCTTTATTTTAAAGCATTTAAGCAAATAAACGATTTAGATTACCGTGGGCATGGAGAGAAATAACGAAAGATTAACACTGCATTGTAACCTAACCTTGAATGTGGATTGATGGTACAATTTGCTCCTAAATTAGGACATCGCAGAATAGAATTAAGAGAAGGGTCATATTTGACTAAATGTAATAAAAATGATCTCAGAGTAAACGTCTTCATCGTCAGAGGATAGTCACATTTTACAAGACCGTGAATAAAACAGGGGTGCAGTGATCATTTCTGTCCATAGTCCTTTGATACATCACCAGGCCTCTCACTGACCCTCCTTTACTATAACACACATTTACCTCAGAGTTTCTCCAAGCTTTTGGGGTTGGTCAGAATCTCTCTCGCCAGTCGCCAGGTCTGTTTGGCTGCATTTTCTAGAGCAGAATGAGGTTTCCCCTGGAACAGGTCTAGAGTAGGCAGGAAGTAATGGGGACACCTCCTGCACTGCAAACACGAAATAAGCTGCAATAGAATCCCGTTCAAACGGTCCCCGAGGTTGTTCTCGTCCCAGTCAGACTCCCGTGGATGTTTTTCACACTCATAAGAAACCAGAGTCTTCATGTGGTAGTTGTTGAGGGGCGTCCCAGGCAGCTCAAGGTGCCGGTCCCGTAACGTCTTGAGAACCGACAGACATTTCTTCCTGCAGCCTCCCAGGAGTAGGCGGTTCTCGGCCTCGCCGAACTGCAGGACCCAGGCGTCGCTCTCTGCCGAACTTTGTTTTCCGTTCAACGAGTAGCACTCTTTAGAGAGAAGGTTGAATCCCTCGGCCTTTACCTCGGCTACCCTGTTGGGCCCCGGCCAGGGGATGTGCGGTAGGGGCCAGTGCGCTGCGCTGCGGGGCCAGATCCCGGTGCATTTGAAAGCCGGGGTGATCTGAACGATGTATCTGTCTCTGATGCGTAACTTCACCTCGCTGGTGTCTGACACCATTTTGACAACATCTCTATAGCTGCATTTATCCACTGCCTGCGCCACTAGGGTCTGAAATCTGGAGCGGATCTTGCGCGCAGAGAGGTACCCGGAGGCAGTGATGAATTCTACCCAGAGAGACATGCTCCTCTTGCGGCCGTCGCTGAGCTTGAGCACGGCGCAGCCCGGCAGAGACCCATCATCCACGAAGTTAAACACTCCCATCTGGTTGAGGTAGAGCACCACCTCGAACTCCGTGGGGGAGATGACCTCTAGCCCCTCGAAGCGGTTGTCCATCTCGTTGAGAGAGCTGATGAAGCGGGGCTCCTGCACCTCCACCTCCTTCAAGACGTCCGAGACCACCTTGCACACCTCCCGGATGGTCTTGGAGATGGCCGCCTTCCGAGATTGACATTTCTCCTGGTAGTATTTGTTGAGATGGTACACCAGCTTGGCCTGGGCGGCTATCATGTTAGGGCAGAGATCCGGGTTGTAGACCGGAGTCTCGCAGTAAGCCGACGGATCCAACGCGGCTGTTTGTACGGGAGCCAATTTTAGAGAAGAAAGAACGCTATTAAAAAGAAAAAAATGTGTTCCACAAGACCCAACCCAGCCTCTTGCTAGTTGGGGCACATGCGTAATAACCTCGCTGGTCTAAATCATAAGCTTTTGCAATGGACTGCAGTTGAAAAAGTATGTCCTTCGATTTGCGAATAATTATCAAAAGTCCATATTAAACGCCCTCACGTCAGTAGTCAAAACAACCTCTTTGTTGTTTTTGTTAACTCTAATCACTGCTGTAGTTATGGATCCACATGCGAAAGTGCGCGGTGCAGTCTGTGTGTGTATGTGTGAGGGCGTTGTGGAGGCGGCTGAGTCTTTCTGTGTTTAACAGCCCGGACGCTCTTCGGGAAATTATAAAGGGAGGGTTAGGAACGAGGATGTCCAATCGCCATCTGATTCGTCACCGCCTCCAGTTTATCGAACGCAAATTAATTCCCGGGTTTTATACAAAATTTAAACTAAAGGTAGTAATGTCGAGGATCGGAAGTCCACCTACGCATTGGCTAGAGAAAAAACAGAGCCCACTTTCAGGAAGTCTTTTTGACATTTAAACGGATTTTCTTCAACTGCTCATTTTAGACTGTTTGTTTGTATGCTACAGTAGGTAGGCTATAACATATGCAAATGTTTATGTTATTTATTTGTCTTGGAATAAAATATTTTATTAAGTAGCATTTTTCTCGTGTTTATTATTCTTGCTTTCTCAGATTTTCGTTTTTTATTTTACTGTATTGTCCACAGCCTAAGGATGGTAGCTGATCTAATATTAGACACGACGTCTGAATGGCAGATTTGATGACAGTCGGTGTGTGGGGTTATGTCTTTTATTTTATTTTGTTGCTTTGACAGACGATTCGCTATGCTAAATCTATTCAACAGGAATTTGGAATGCAGTGTCCGGAGAAAAAAATATCCTACTACATGTTGAAATAACCGATGGAAATAACCGATGGATTTACGTCTTCGGCATATCAGTTGGCTAGGCTATTGTATAATTATTAGGCCTGTGAAATCACACGCGGGTTATTTTTGACAATAATGCATGTATGCCTGGAACATTGTAGTAGTTAAAAATAGTGGACCGGTTCATTTCCCCAGTTTTCCAGCATAAATAGGCTAATGATAACATACAAAGCCCTTTAGAAGTTCATTGTTTTTTTCTTACAGTGTCGATGTATAGGCTATTCAACGCAATAAAATACATCTTCAGGCCTACCTTTCAATTAAGAAGTTTTTGAATTTGAATGTAAATATTTTTCGTTATTTTAATGTATGAAATAGGCCTACTATTCCTCATTAATTGAAGGATGAACTTGTCAAATTAAGTAGGACACTCATCTTATCAGTGAAGACAAATTAAGATGGCATAGATATTTCCTTTAGCTATACCACTGTTTTGTAAGACTAATCTATACATATGTAGGCATTTTAATATATTTCCAATATGTATTCTTTTTCAGCATTGGTAAATGTTTTATTGCAAGCATCTTGTTAGTTCGTTGAAATACGCAATTCCGATCATTTCTTATTTCACAATATTGTATAAGGGCGTTTTGTATGCAAAACCAGATTGTGAACACAAGGTTTTCATAAGCAGGCCGTTACAAATGATTGATGTTGTACATTGTAGGCATCATTCTAGGTGAGTGTTGTGTGAGCAGTGTTTACGATTATCACGAATATGATGATAGAACAAATTAAACAATATTAAACAATAGCAACGAAAATAAAACTATACTTTATCATTATTATTATGATGATTATTTTAGCCTATATATATATATATATAAAATTGACTTGAGTAGGCCTAGTATTTTCATCAGAAGTAAATGAGGCCTACATAGGCAACACAACATAGGTTAGGTCTACAATATTCATACTACTACGACAAAAATACTTAACTATTCCAATCGTATTACTAATATAAAACAGATTATTATGTTATCAAGACCTCAATGGAAGCAATACACATTTATGCACAACACCAGTAGACTAGATATTTTTATGCAGATGAAGTTGCTGCACATTTCTGCACAGTTAACAAGTCCTTCCCCCACACCAAATCACTGAACAATCACTGTAGTTATCACCGAATCAACTCCCTATCTCGGAGCCATCTTTAGCTTTAAAAGTAGTAATCATCCTGGCTAATCATAATTAATGTCCCACTGTTACCAGGCAGGTATTACAGATATGACAACAAATGGGTGTGCTGGTATAGACCTTGCCAAGATAACACATCATTACTCTAGGCCCATCAAAAGGTCTACTACGAAAATATGAATTCAAATTAAGTGTGAAATATAGTTTATTATATTCATAACCTTAATTATTATTTTAGATTGATAGTCAACAGAAATCTTTTTGGGTTAGATATTGACAAAACTAGGCACTAGCTACCACTTCCCAGTGGAGATTTTTCTTAGTCACTTTCATGGAGTATTTTGCGATTGTAGGAAATTCTATACTGGTTTCATGTGGAGAGAGATAGGAGGAAAACCTGCACCTTCTCTCTCTGTCTCTGTCTCTCTATCTCTCTCTCTCTCTCTCTCTCTCTCTGTCTCTGTCTCTCTGTCTCTGTCTCTCTCTCTGTCTGTAGATCAGCATGTGTATACATGGCCTTTATTAGAGCCAGACTAGTCTACAGTCTACTTCCAACTCCAAGTTTGTGTGTGGCCATGAGGCTGGCCATCCCTCTACGTGATAGAGGAGGGGTTTTTCTTCAGGATTATCACCTCTTTAATCTAAAGCATGTGGCTGCTTAGATCTAACAACCTGGACTACTCTACATGTAACAACCTGGACTACTCTACACAGATCTACATGTAAATGTTCATGTTTAGATCTAACAACCTGAGGTGCGTTCAGTTCTGTTCAGCATTTGCTACGTTGCGTGACAGTTTGTACTGAATGACACATTTCCCCAAAACAGTGTGCAATGTTCAACAGCCTTTGAGGTACGTTTGTGTGTGAATTAAACATTGCACACCATTCTGAACACACCCCTGGTCTACTCTACACAAATCTACACTATATAGCAATCTGGTCTACTCTACTATAGATCTAAACTAACAACCTGTTCTACTCTACTCAGGTCTATACTATCCTCTATGGTCTCTGTGTTAGATCCACTATAGCAGATAAGGGTTAGCGTCTATCTCTGACCCGGCCTAATTTCAATAGAACCTATTTCTGACCCCACAGCCCAATGCATGACTGTAGTATGGGGCCTTTTTCTATTCTGACCCAGAATAACATCAGTCCGGTCTCTGACCCTCCAGCTTTATGTATGATTGTGTAAATCAATACAATGACTTCTACTTCCTACCATGTGACCCAGGCTTCTTTGTGTAGAAGGCTTCTTTGTTTTTACGGCACTTCTCCTTTTCCCCTCCATTCTTCATTTTTCTCTTTCTTTTAGTAAGACTGATCCTCCTGTCAGTGGTCTGAAATGGGGGTCAACAGTTCTTGTCTAATAGCTGAAATGGCTTTGTGATGACACCATAGTTTATCACGCACATACACACGGCCTGAAACTGTACATGAGATTTTTCAGTTTGACAATTACAAGTCTAAATTGACAATATAACATACATTTTTGATGCCACAAATCCATCGCCCCAGACAGTGTAAACATTTACGATATAAAAATACAGTTTTTATAAATGTACAGTACTGTGGTGCATGATAGACACCAGTAGTATAAATGGTTAAGACCAACACCAGCTAAAACCATGATAATATTAATTTTATTAAGACAGACCAAATTAATCCAAGACCATATTAACAATTTAAATGTCTCAATAGTAATAACAGCATCTCATAATGTGCCCATTAAAGTCAACTAATTGAGGATATTAATAGTCAGTGTGTCTCTCTATTGATAATCCTTTTAGAACATGACAAATAGGGTCATCCATGTTATTCTGTCGTCTATCTCTCTGTACATTATAAAAGACTGGGGATGGAAGGCAGCCAAGGAGTGGTTCAGTCACCAAATCAAATCCAGATTATACCAACAGTCTCTAATGGAGTGGCAGTGCAATAAGACTCAGATTAAGAGGGTGGCATTTAAGACATGTGTGATCAGCATTAGGCCTCACACTGGGATAAATAATACACTTAACCCTCTCGGGATGGGGACTCACTTTGACATGTCCCCCCACAAAATGTATTAATCTCAAAATGACATTGTCATTGGGGTTTTTAATAATCTGAATATCATTATTCCAGACAATATGGTGTCTCTGTGGGGTAGCCCGTTAATTTCTGGGCCTTGTGTCTTCCACCCTCTGGATCCTTCCTCCACCTCGGCCCCCTCTGGATCTCCGACCCCCCTTTCTTCATCTGTTATACCCCCTCCTCGTGTCAGCAGCCTCCCTGTGTTTGACTCCTCCCTCCCGACTCTCTCTTTCTCAATTCATATTTCCTTGATTCCTCACATCCTCTGACCTCGCATCCTTCTCAAAACACATTGGAGAAAAAGGTCAGAGGGGAGGGACCTTGGACCTTCAATATGATTTAGGAGGAAACAAGGACAAAGGATGCTAGATGTTGCATAGAGACGGATTGAGACAGAGCCCTCGTGTCAGCAGCCTCTCTGTGTGAGTAGTAAGGAGACGGGACAACACAGCCAGAGGCTCTGAAGGACCTTCTCGTGATCAGCTAGGGCCCAGGCTAGGTCTCATATACTACAGACCATCAGGCTACAGCCTGGTGGGGTTACAGAAAACACATCAAAATAACAGAACTTTGGTGTGTATTTCCGTGACAGAGGAGGAGAGAAAGAGGGAGGGCGAGAGAGAGAGAAGAACAGGGGAAATTATGAAAATTAATGAATTATCTCAGCACCTCCACCACCCGCCTCCCTCCTCTCCTCAATATGGAATGCTTGTCAGCCTTTCTGATTAATGACACGCATTTATTTGCATCAATTTTGCATTAATATAATTAAATATAATTTCGTTTCATTTGCCGACACGGCTTTGCATAATAACACAGAAAATGAGAGGTATTATTAGAGGTATGCCATTTTAAAAAGTGGATAACATTCTGTGAACGATCATACATTTTTCTGTTTAAGTATGTGCCCATGGCATTACTGTGTAGAAATGCTTAGGTTATGGTTGCATCTCAAATGGCACCCTATTCTCTCTATCGTGTACTACTTTTGACCAGAGTCCATGGTATTTTCTATATGTGCACTACATAGGGAATAGGGTGCCATTTGTGATGCAGACTGTGGCTGCCCCTGTCTGTATAATCACACAGATAAACTCTCTATCTGTTGTACATGACAGTGTTAAGGTATTAGTAAGAGATGGGAGCTGTGTCCTGCTACGTTATTATTCTGTTATCTGTTAATATCTCTGCTGTTGTTGTGACATTTTTAGAGCAGCAGCATTGTTAAGGATTGTGGTTTGTTGTTAGAGCAGCAGCATTGTTAAGGATTGTGGTTTGTTGTTAGAGCAGCAGCATTATTAAGGATTGTGGTATGTCGTTAGAGCAGCAGCATTGTTAAGGATTGTGGTATGTCGTTAGAGCAGCAGCATTGTTAAGGCTTGTGGTTTGTTGTTAGAGCAGCAGCATTATTAAGGATTGTGGTTTGTTGTTAGAGCAGCAGCATTGTAAAGACTTGTGGTATGTCATTAGAGCAGCAGCATTGTAAAGGCTTGTGGTATGTCGTTAGAGCAGCAGTATTGTAAAGGCTTGTGGTTTGTTGTTAGAGCATCAGCATTGTTAAGGCTTGTGGTTTGCTGTTAGAGCATCAGCATTGTTAAGGCTTGTGGTTTGCTGTTAGAGCAGCAGCATTATTAAGGCTTGTGGTTTGTTGTTAGAGCAGCAGCATTGTAAAGGCTTGTGGTTTGTTGTTAGAGCAGCAGCATTGTTAAGGCTTGTGGTTTGATGTAGACTAGTTTATAGTATAATCTCCAGTCTGTTTTGCCAGAGAGAGGAAAGATGCCACCTCGTGTTTGTTTTTGTAATGCAATATATATATATATATATATATACAGTACCAGTCAAACGTTTGGACACCTACTCATTCCAGGGATTTTCTTTATTTTTACTATTTTCTACATTGTATAAAAATAGTGAAGACATCAGAACTATGAGTAACACATATGGAATCATGTAGTGACCAAAACAGTGTTAAACAAATCTAAATATAATTGAGATTCTTCAAAGTAGCCACCCTTTGCCTTGATGGCAGCTTTGCACACTCATGGCATTCTCTCAACCAGCTTCATGAGGAATACTTTTCCAACAGACATGAAGGAGTTCAAACACATGTTGAGCATTTGTTGGCTGCTTTTCCTTCACTCTGTGGTCCAGCTCATCCCAAACCATCTCAACCCAACAGCGTTCCAGTTCTTGACACACTCGAACCTGTTCGCCTGGCACCTACTACCATACCACGTTCAAAGGAACACATACACAATCCATGTCTCTATTGTCTCAAGGCTTAAAAATCCTTCTTTAACCTGGCTCCTACCCTTCATTTACACGGATTGAAGGTGATTTTACAAGTGACATCAATAAGGGATCATAGCTTTCACCTGGATTCACCTGGTCAGTCTATGACATGGAAAAGGGAAGGTGTTCCTAATGTTTTGTACACAGTGTAATATATCTATATATAAGAACAAACATGAGGAGGCACCTTCCTCCTCCCTATACGGAGTGGAAGGCAACAAAGCAACAGAGGCAGAGTGATTAATCTTCATGTGTAGGAGACGTATCCTCTCCTGTCTAAAGGTGGACACTGTAATCATGGGCCCACTGACCCTGTGTTACCCTGTGATACTCCACCAGAGCATCTTTACTGCAGCGCAGGAGCCCATTATGAATCTCACATTAATTGCACAGCCCTTCTCTCCCTTCAACGCCATGTGTTTCCAGTATAAGAGCACACAGCAGAGCAGCAGAAAACAAAGACAAAGGGAGGGATAAAAGAGGATTGTGTTGTAATGAAATGCTGGTGGCTGGGCCCATGATGAAATTAGGCCATGTTACCCAAATAAGGCCTGAAGGGTTCGTAATTGCCCGTGGTGGAGATGTGAAAAGCTGGGTGCCAACTGTCAGTGCCCAGCTAATGATGACAAATGTCTCTCTATGCAGATTGTAGTGACAGGGGGAGAGAGAGGAGAGGAGGAGAGAGAGGAGGTTTAAGGCCTACCATAATATGTAGAGAGAGAGAGAGTTGGTGTTAATGCCTACCATAATATATATATATATATATATATATATATAGAGAGAGAGAGAGAGAGAGAGAGAGAGAGAGAGAGAGAGAGAGAGAGAGAGAGAGAGAGAGAGAGAGAGAGAGAGAGAGAGAGAGAGAGAGAGAGAGAGAGAGAGAGAGAGAGAGAGAGAGAGAGAGAGAGAGAGAGAGAGAGAGAGAGAGAGAGTGTGTGTGTAGGGGGTAATGCCTACCATTATATGGAGAGAGGGTTAAAGCCTACCATTATATGTAGAGAGAGAGGGTTAAAGCCTGCCATTGTATGGAGAGATAGTGTTAAGGACTACCATTATATGGAGAGAGAGAGGGTTAAAGCCTACCATTATATGGAGAGAGAGAGAGAGATAGTGTTAAGCCTGACCATTATATGGAGAGAGAGTAGGGTTAAAGCCTACCATTTTTGGAGAGAGAGAGGGTTAAAGCCTACCATTATATGGAGAGAGAGGGTTAAAGCCTAACATTGTATGGAGAGATAGTGTTAAGGACTACCATTATATGGAGAGAGAGAGGGTTAAAGCCTACCATTATATGGAGAGAGAGAGAGAGAGAGTGTTAAGCCTGACCATTATATGGAGAGAGAGTAGGGTTAAAGCCTACCATTTTTGGAGAGAGAGAGGGTTAAAGCCTACCATTATATGGAGAGAGAGGGTTAAAGCCTAACATTATATGGAGAGAGAGAGAGAGAGAGAGTGTTAAGCCTGACCATTATATGGAGAGAGAGTAGGGTTAAAGCCTACCATTTTTGGAGAGAGAGAGGGTTAAAGCCTACCATTATATGGAGAGAGAGGGTTAAAGCCTACCATTATATGGAGAAAGAGAGGTTTAAGGCCTACCATTATATGAAGAGAGAGTGACAGGGGCAAAGCCTACCATTATATGGAGAGAGAGAGAGGGTTAAGGCCTAACATTATATGGAGAGAGAGAGGGTTAAAGCCTACCATTATATGGAGCGAGAGGGTTAAAGCATAACATTTTATGGAGAGAGAGGGTTAAAGCCTACCATTATATGGAGAGAGAGGGTTAAAGACTAACATTATATGGAGAGAGAGGGTTAAAGCCTAACATTATATGGAGAGAGAGAGAGGGTTAAGGCCTACCATTTTATGGAGAGAGAGAGGGTTAAAACCTACCATTATATGAGGAGAGAGAGTTTTAAAGCCTACCATTATATGGAGAGAGAGAGAGGGTTAAAGCCTACCATTATATGGAGAGAGAGAGGGTTAAGGCCTTTCATTTTATGGAGAGAGAGAGAGGGTTAAAACCTACCATTCTATGGAGAGAGAGAGGGGGGGTTAAAGCCTACCATTATATGGAGAGAGAGAGAGGGGGTTTAGGCCTACCATTAAATGGAGAGAGAGAGAGTGGGTTAAAGCCTAACATTATATGGAGAGAGAGAGAGTGTTAAAGCCTACCATTAAATGGAGAGGGGGTTAATGCCTACCATTCTATGGAGAGAGGAGGGGTTAAAGCCTACCATTATATGGAGAGAGAGAGAGAGGGTTAAGGCCTACCATTATATTTAGAGAGAGAGAGGGTTTAAGCCTACCATTATATGGAGAGAGAGAGGGTTAAAGCCTTCCATTATATAGAGAGAGAGGTTTAAAGCCTACCATTATATGGAGAGAGAGAGAGGGTTAAAGCCTAACATTATGTGTAGAGAGAGGGTTAAAGCCTAACATTATGTGTAGAGAGAGCGGGTGAAAGCCTACAATTATATGGATAGAGAGAGAGGGGGGGTTAAAGCCTACCATACTATGGAGAGAGAGGGTTAAAGCCTACCATTATATGGAGAGAGAGAGGGTTAAAGCCTACCATTATATGGAGAGAGAGAGAGGGTTAAAGCCTACCATTATGTGTAGAGAGAGCGGGTGAAAGCCTACAATTATATGGATAGAGAGAGAGGGGGGGTTAAAGCCTACCATACTATGGAGAGAGAGGGTTACAGCCTACCATTATATGGAGAGGGTTAAAGCCTACCATTATATGGAGAGAGAAAGAGGGTTAAAGCCTACCATTAAATGGAGAGAGAGGGTTAAAGCCTACCATTATATGGAGAGAAAGAGTAGGGTTAAAGCCTACCATTACATGGATAGAGAGAGAGAGGGTTAAAGCCTACTGTTATATGGAGAGAGAGAGGGTTAAAGCCTACCATTATGTGGAGAGAGAGGGTTAAAGCCTACCTTTATATGGAGAGAGAGAGAGGGTTAAAGTCTAACATTATGTGTAGAGAGAGGGTTAAAGCCTCCCATTATATGGAGAGAGAGGGTTAAAGCCTACCATTATGTGGAGAGAGAGGGTTAAAGCCTCCCATTATATGGAGAGAGAGGGTTAAAGCCTACCATTATGTGGAGAGAGAGGGTTAAAGCCTACCATTATGTGGAGAGAGAGGGTTAAAGCCTACCTTTATATGGAGAGAGAGAGAGGGTTAAAGTCTAACATTATGTGTAGAGAGAGGGTTAAAGCCTCCCATTATATGGAGAGAGAGAGGGTTAAAGCCTACCATTATATGGAGAGAGAGTAGGGTTAAAGCCTACTGTTATATGGAGAGAGAGAGGGTTAAAGCCTACCATTATGTGGAGAGAGAGGGTTAAAGCCTCCCATTATATGGAGAGAGAGAGGGTTAAAGCCTACCATTATGTGGAGAGAGAGGGTTAAAGCCTACCATTATGTGGAGAGAGAGGGTTAAAGCCTACTGTTATATGGAGAGAGAGAGGGTTAAAGCCTACCATTATGTGGAGAGAGAGGGTTAAAGCCTCCCATTATATGGAGAGAGAGAGGGTTAAAGCCTACCATTATGTGGAGAGAGAGGGTTAAAGCCTACCATTATGTGGAGAGAGAGGGTTAAAGCCTCCCATTATATGGAGAGAGAGAGGGTTAAAGCCTACCATTATGTGGAGAGAGAGGGTTAAAGCCTACCTTTATATGGAGAGAGAGAGAGGGTTAAAGTCTAACATTATGTGTAGAGAGAGGGTTAAAGCCTCCCATTATATGGAGAGAGAGGGTTAAAGCCTACCATTATATGGAGAGAGAGGGTTAAAGCCTACCATTATGTGGAGAGAGAGGGTTAAAGCCTACCATTATGTGGAGAGAGAGGGTTAAAGCCTCCCATTATATGGAGAGAGAGGGTTAAAGCCTACCATTATGTGGAGAGAGAGGGTTAAAGCCTCCCATTATATGGAGAGAGAGTAGGGTTAAAGCCTACCTTTATATGGAGAGAGAGAGAGGGTTAAAGTCTAACATTATGTGTAGAGAGAGGGTTAAAGCCTCCCATTATATGGAGAGAGAGGGTTAAAGCCTCCCATTATATGGAGAGAGAGTAGGGTTAAAGCCTCCCATTATATGGAGAGAGAGGGTTAAAGCCTCCCATTATATGGAGAGAGAGTAGGGTTAAAGCCTACCTTTATATGGAGAGAGAGAGAGGGTTAAAGTCTAACATTATGTGTAGAGAGAGGGTTAAAGCCTCCCATTATATGGAGAGAGAGGGTTAAAGCCTACCATTATGTGGAGAGAGAGGGTTAAAGCCTCCCATTATATGGAGAGAGAGAGAGGGTTATAAAGCCTACCATTATATGGAGAGAGAGAGGGTTAAAGCCTACCATTATGTGGAGAGAGAGGGTTAAAGCCTACCTTTATATGGAGAGAGAGAGAGGGTTAAAGTCTAACATTATGTGTAGAGAGAGGGTTAAAGCCTCCCATTATATGGAGAGAGAGGGTTAAAGCCTACCATTATGTGGAGAGAGAGGGTTAAAGCCTCCCATTATATGGAGAGAGAGGGTTAAACCCTACCATTATATGGAGAGAGAGTAAGGTTAAAGCCTACCATTATTTGGATAGAGAGAGAGGGGGTTAAAGCCTACCATTATATGGAGAGAGAGGGTTAAATCCTACCATTATATGGAGAGAGAGAGAGGGTTAAAGCCTACCATTATATGGAGAGAGAGAGAGGGGGTTTAGGCCTACCATTAAATGGAGAGAGAGAGAGTGGGTTAAAGCCTAACATTATATGGAGAGAGAGAGAGTGTTAAAGCCTACCATTAAATGGAGAGGGGGTTAATGCCTACCATTCTATGGAGAGAGGAGGGGTTAAAGCCTACCATTATATGGAGAGAGAGAGAGAGGGTTAAGGCCTACCATTATATTTAGAGAGAGAGAGGGTTTAAGCCTACCATTATATGGAGAGAGAGAGGGTTAAAGCCTTCCATTATATAGAGAGAGGTTTAAAGCCTACCATTATATGGAGAGAGAGAGAGGGTTAAAGCCTAACATTATGTGTAGAGAGAGGGTTAAAGCCTAACATTATGTGTAGAGAGAGCGGGTGAAAGCCTACAATTATATGGATAGAGAGAGAGGGGGGGTTAAAGCCTACCATACTATGGAGAGAGAGGGTTAAAGCCTACCATTATATGGAGAGAGAGAGGGTTAAAGCCTACCATTATATGGAGAGAGAGAGAGGGTTAAAGCCTACCATTATGTGTAGAGAGAGCGGGTGAAAGCCTACAATTATATGGATAGAGAGAGAGGGGGGGTTAAAGCCTACCATACTATGGAGAGAGAGGGTTAAAGCCTACCATTATATGGAGAGGGTTAAAGCCTACCATTATATGGAGAGAGAAAGAGGGTTAAAGCCTACCATTAAATGGAGAGAGAGGGTTAAAGCCTACCATTATATGGAGAGAAAGAGTAGGGTTAAAGCCTACCATTACATGGATAGAGAGAGAGAGGGTTAAAGCCTACTGTTATATGGAGAGAGAGAGGGTTAAAGCCTACCATTATGTGGAGAGAGAGGGTTAAAGCCTACCTTTATATGGAGAGAGAGAGAGGGTTAAAGTCTAACATTATGTGTAGAGAGAGGGTTAAAGCCTCCCATTATATGGAGAGAGAGGGTTAAAGCCTACCATTATGTGGAGAGAGAGGGTTAAAGCCTCCCATTATATGGAGAGAGAGGGTTAAAGCCTACCATTATGTGGAGAGAGAGGGTTAAAGCCTACCATTATGTGGAGAGAGAGGGTTAAAGCCTACCTTTATATGGAGAGAGAGAGAGGGTTAAAGTCTAACATTATGTGTAGAGAGAGGGTTAAAGCCTCCCATTATATGGAGAGAGAGTAGGGTTAAAGCCTACTGTTATATGGAGAGAGAGAGGGTTAAAGCCTCCCATTATATGGAGAGAGAGAGGGTTAAAGCCTACCATTATATGGAGAGAGAGTAGGGTTAAAGCCTACTGTTATATGGAGAGAGAGTAGGGTTAAAGCCTACTGTTATATGGAGAGAGAGAGGGTTAAAGCCTACCATTATATGGAGAGAGAGTAGGGTTAAAGCCTACTGTTATATGGAGAGAGAGAGGGTTAAAGCCTACCATTATGTGGAGAGAGAGGGTTAAAGCCTCCCATTATATGGAGAGAGAGAGGGTTAAAGCCTACCATTATGTGGAGAGAGAGGGTTAAAGCCTACCATTATGTGGAGAGAGAGGGGTTAAAGCCTACTGTTATATGGAGAGAGAGGGGTTAAAGCCTACCATTATGTGGAGAGAGAGGGTTAAAGCCTCCCATTATATGGAGAGAGAGGGTTAATGCCTACCATTATGTGGAGAGAGAGGGTTAAAGCCTACCATTATGTGGAGAGAGGGGTTAAAGCCTCCCATTATATGGAGAGAGAGAGGGTTAAAGCCTACCATTATGTGGAGAGAGAGGGTTAAAGCCTACCTTTATATGGAGAGAGAGAGGGGTTACAGTCTAACATTATGTGTAGAGAGAGGGTTAAAGCCTCCCATTATATGGAGAGAGAGGGTTAAAGCCTACCATTATATGGAGAGAGAGGGTTAAAGCCTACCATTATGTGGAGAGAGAGGGTTAAAGCCTACCATTATGTGGAGAGAGAGGGTTAAAGCCTCCCATTATATGGAGAGAGAGGGTTAAAGCCTACCATTATGTGGAGAGAGAGGGTTAAAGCCTCCCATTATATGGAGAGAGAGTAGGGTTAAAGCCTACCTTTATATGGAGAGAGAGAGAGGGTTAAAGTCTAACATTATGTGTAGAGAGAGGGTTAAAGCCTCCCATTATATGGAGAGAGAGGGTTAAAGCCTCCCATTATATGGAGAGAGAGTAGGGTTAAAGCCTCCCATTATATGGAGAGAGAGGGTTAAAGCCTCCCATTATATGGAGAGAGAGTAGGGTTAAAGCCTACCTTTATATGGAGAGAGAGAGAGGGTTAAAGTCTAACATTATGTGTAGAGAGAGGGTTAAAGCCTCCCATTATATGGAGAGAGGGTTAAAGCCTACCATTATGTGGAGAGAGAGAGGGTTAAAGCCTCCCATTATATGGAGAGAGAGAGAGGGTTATAAAGCCTACCATTATATGGAGAGAGAGAGGGTTAAAGCCTACCATTATGTGGAGAGAGAGGGTTAAAGCCTACCTTTATATGGAGAGAGAGAGAGGTTAAAGTCTAACATTATGTGTAGAGAGAGGGTTAAAGCCTCCCATTATATGGAGAGAGGGGTTAAAGCCTACCATTATGTGGAGAGAGAGGGTTAAAGCCTCCCATTATATGGAGAGAGAGGGTTAAACCCTACCATTATATGGAGAGAGAGTAAGGTTAAAGCCTACCATTATTTGGATAGAGAGAGAGGGGGTTAAAGCCTACCATTATATGGAGAGAGAGGGTTAAATCCTACCATTATATGGAGAGAGAGAGTAGTGTTAAAGCCTCCCATTATATGGAGAGAGAGAGAGTAGTGTTAAAGCCTCCCATTATATGGAGAGAGAGAGTAGTGTTAAAGCCTCCCATTATATGGAGAGAGAGAGTAGTGTTAAAGCCTCCCATTATATGGAGAGAGAGGGTTAAACCCTACCATTATATGGAGAGACAGAGGGTTAAACGCCTACCATTATTTGGAGAGAGAGAGAGGGTTATAAAGCCTACCATTATTTGGAGAGAGAGAGAGGGTTATAAAGCCTACCATTATATGGAGAGAGAGAGGGTTAAAGCCTCCCATTATATGGAGAGAGAGTAAGGTTAAAGCCTACCATTATTTGGATAGAGAGAGAGGGGGTTATAAAGCCTACCATTATATGGAGAGAGAGAGGGTTAAAGCCTACCATTATATGGAGAGGGAGGGTTAAAGCCTACCATTATATGGAGAGAGAGTAGGGTTAAAGCCTACCATTATATGGAGAGGGAGGGTTAAAGCCTACCATTATATGGAGAGAGAGAGTAGTGTTAAAGCCTCCCATTATATGGAGAGAGAGGGTTAAACCCTACCATTATATGGAGAGACAGAGGGTTAAACGCCTACCATTATTTGGAGAGAGAGAGAGGGTTATAAAGCCTACCATTATATGGAGAGAGAGAGGGTTAAAGCCTCCCATTATATGGAGAGAGAGTAAGGTTAAAGCCTACCATTATTTGGATAGAGAGAGAGGGGGTTATAAAGCCTACCATTATATGGAGAGAGAGAGGGTTAAAGCCTACCATTATATGGAGAGGGAGGGTTAAAGCCTACCATTATATGGAGAGAGAGTAGGGTTAAAGCCTACCATTATATGGAGAGGGAGGGTTAAAGCCTACCATTATATGGAGAGAGAGAGAGGGTTAAAGCCTACCATGATATGATTTGGGATTAAGCAAGGAAAAAGTACAAAAAAAGCTCCTCAAGGACAATCCAGTCCACATAATCCAGACAGAGAAAACCCACAAAACAGACGAGCACAACAACACACCCCCAGCAAGACTCGGAGGGCAGAAAGTGCAGATGAATGGCTGTCTGAGAGAGCTGGCTGGTCTACAGACTGAGGTGAGAGAACTTAGAGGCACACATGACACTGAAGGGTGAGGACAGAAAGCTGAGTGAGAGAGCAGGACACTTCCCCATACAATCCAGCAGAACAGCCCACCTCAGACCACAACCTCAACAGCACAACGGGACTGACAACACAGGACCCACCAACCCAATAGACCCCACCCACTCCTAACAGCTCTCCTTGTCAGCTCCCCCGATAGCCCTACTGACCCCCCCACACCCTCCCACACACATCCACTGAGGACACACAAATTATTCCAGAGATTGTTTTTCTCATTGACTCAAATGGCAAATACATTCAAGAGGATACACTTTTTCCAAACACAAAGTGGCTAAACTCTGGTGATCAAACACCAGGCATGCCCTGGAGCTGTTGTCAGAGGACAGACTAGGGTCCCCCAGCCACATCATGATTCACATGGGCACGCATGACCTGAGGGCCTAGCAGGAAAGGGTGGCAACAGCACTCAAGGAGTGATTGAAAAAGCTTCTTCCACTTTCCCCAACGCACAAGTGGTTATCTCCACCCTGCTACCATTAAAAGACTTTCAAAATGCAAGCATTTTGTGAGACTGTGCCTCAAAACATAAATGCCTACCTGGCCCACCACTCCACCCTGGATTTGAACAGCCTTTAAAACCAGGTCCACCTCCACAAGGCAGCAATCCCAACTTTTGCCAGGACCTTGAAGGACGTCACCTTCAACTGCATTCCCAGCACCTCACACAGGAGCAACAGAGCAATGGACACCCTGCCCAGACCAGCGAGACACCCTCTCAGACCTGCAAGACCACCTCCCGAAGGACACCGAGGGAACCCACGCCAAGAGGACCTACACCCAGACCACAGCATCACCAGCCACACCCCAACCAGTTAAGACCACCCCAAGCAAACCCTGGCCACACCCTATATAGCCCCCCCCATATCAGACCTATGCCCCTGCTGCCCACCCCATGCCCCCCGCGGCAGGGACCTCAACATGACAGCAGGACATATGCCCAGGCCATGAGAAGAGCAACAGGTCCAACCCCCACTATTACACCCGCCCAAGCCACATCCTGCAACCTAAGAGGTATGTTTTACATGCTCAACATGCTCTGCTCACACCTACTTTGATGGTCTGAGACTTAAACCACACAAAAACAACACTAGACACTATGGAACACAAAGCTTTTACTATCACATCCTGGAATATACAAGGTCTGAGGTCATCTTCCTTTGGCCTAAAGATCAGGAACCCAGACTTCATCAAAGAAATTGGAAATACAGACATTTTCATCCTACAAAAAACATGGTATAGAGGAGATGGACCCACTGGTTGCTCTTTAGGCTACCGAGAGCTGGTAGTCCCACCCACCAAACTACCATGTGTGAAACAGGGAAGAGACTCAGGGGGTATGGAGTATACCTAACCCACTCTATTAAATGAGTCAAAACAGGAACATTTTACATCTGGCTATAAATTAATCAGGAAATGATCTCAACAGAGAAAAATGTGCTACCTTTACCCCTCCAGTAGAATCCCCATACAGCTTCTCCATCCTAGAGGTGGAGATCAACAATTTCCAGGCTCGGGGACATGTACTAGTCTGTGGTGACCTAAATGCCAGAACTGGACAAGAACCAGACACCCTCAGCACACAGGGGGACAAACACCTATCTGCAGGTGACAGCATTCCCTCCCCCATATGCCCCCCAAGACACAACTATGAAAACATAACCAGCAAAAACCGGTCACAACTCCTGTAGCTGTCGGACGCTGGGTATGTACATAGTCAATGGTAGGCTTCGAGGGGATTCCTATGGTAGGTACAACTACAGCTCAACTCTTGGCAGTAGTACTGTAGACTACTTTATCACTGACCTCAACAAAGAGTCCCTTAGAGCTATGCGCAATCATGAGCCATCAAAGCCAAAGGAACTGAATAATATTAAGAAATGCAATAGATGGAAGGAAAATAGTGTGCAAATCTACCAAAAAACAATTAGGCAACAACAAATTCATTCCCTTCGAGAAAAGTTCCTGGACAAAAGGTTTCACTCTAATCGTGAAGGTGCAAACTTGGCAGTAGAAAAGTTAACAGTATATTTGACCTCAGCTTCCCTATCAAATCTAAACATTTCAAGCAGACAACCTAAGAAAATGAACAACAATGACAAATGGTTTGGTGAGGAATGCAAAAACCTAAGAAAGAAATTGAGAAACCCATCCAACCAAAAACAGAGACCCAGAAAACCTGAGCCAACAACTTCAGTATGGTCACTAAAACAATACAGAAATACACTACAGATGAAAGAAGGAACAGCACATCATAAATCAGCTCATTGTAATTGAAGAATCCATAGAATCAAACCACTTTGGGAAAATTGGAAACTCTAAACAAACAAACAACAACAAAGAGTTATCTATCAAAAATAAAGATGTATGGATAAACCACTTCTCCAATCTTTTTGGCTGTATTACAAATAACAAACAGCAGAAAAATATACATGATCAAATACAAATCTTAGAATCAACTATTAAAGACTACCAGAACCCACTGGATTATCCAAATACATTAAATGAACTACAGGACAAAATACAAACCCTCCAACCCTTAAAGGCCTGTGGGGTTGATGGTATCCTAAATAAAATGGTAAAATATACAGACCACAAATTCCAATTGGGTAAACTCTTTAACCTCATCCTCAGCTCTGGCATCTTCCCCAATATTTGGAACCAAGGACTGATCACCCCAATCCACAAAAGTGGAGACAAATTTGACCCCAATAACTACCGGGGGATATGCGTCAACAGTAACCTTGGTTTAATCCTCTGCATTATCATTAACAGCAGACTCGTACATTTCCTCAGCGAAAACAATGTACTGAGCAAATGTCAAATTGGCTTTTTACCAAATTACCATATGACAGACCACGTATTCACCCTGCACTCCCTAATTGACAAACAAACGAAACAAAACAAAGGCAAAGTCTTCTCATGCTTTGTTGATTTCAAAAAAGCTTTTGACTCAATTTGGCATGAAGGTCTGCTTTACAAATTGATGGAAAATTGTGTTGGGGGAAAAACATATGCCATTATAAAATCCATGTACACAAACAAGAAGTGGGCAGTTAAAATTGGCAAAAAGCACACATTTCTTTCCACGGGGCCAGGGGGGAAGACAGGGATACAGTTTAAGCCCCACACTCTTCAACATATATATCAATGAATTGGCGAGGATTGGTGAGAATCTGAAGTCAAATGTCTACTGGTTTCTGGTGATCTGGTCCCCAACCAAGAAGGGCCTACAGCAGCACCTATATATTCTGCACAGATTCTGACAGTAAATCTCAGTAAGACAAAAATAATGGTGTTCCAAAAAGGGTCCAGTTGCCAGGACCACAAATACAAATTCCATCTGCCCTTTTGTAATTAAACTATTTGCACATCATTACAACACTGTATAAAGACATATTATGACGTTTGACATATCTTTATTATTTTGTAACTTTGTGAGTGTAATGTTTACTGTACATTTTTTATTGTTGAATTGAAATGAGAGAGAGAGAGTTAGTGTTAGAGAGAGAGAGAGAGAGAGAGTGTTAGAGAGAGAGTGTTAGAGAGAGAGTGTTAGAGAGAGAGAGAGAGAGTGTTAGAGAGAGAGAGTGTTAGAGAGAGTTAGAGAGAGAGAGAGAGAGAGAGTGTGTTAGAGAGAGTGTTAGAGAGAGAGTGTTAGAGAGAGAGAGAGAGAGAGTGTTAGAGAGAGAGTGTTAGAGAGAGAGTGTTAGAGAGAGAGTGTTAGAGAGAGAGAGAGTGTTAGAGAGAGAGAGTGTTTTAGAGAGAGAGTGTTAGAGAGAGAGAGTGTTAGAGAGAGAGAGTTAGAGAGAGAGTGTTAGAGAGAGAGTGTTAGAGAGAGAGAGTTAGAGAGAGAGTGTTAGAGAGAGTGTTAGAGAGAGAGTGTTAGAGAGAGTGTGTTAGAGAGAGAGTGTTAGAGAGAGAGAGTTAGAGAGAGAGTGTTAGAGAGAGAGAGTGTTAGAGAGAGAGTGTTAGAGAGAGAGAGTGTTAGAGAGAGAGTTAGAGAGAGTGTGTTAGAGAGAGAGTGTTAGAGAGAGAGAGTTAGAGAGAGAGAGTTAGTGTTAGAGAGAGTTAGTGTTAGAGAGAGAGAGTGTTAGAGAGAGTTAGTGTTAGAGAGAGAGTGTTAGAGAGAGAGAGAGAGTTAGTGTTAGAGAGAGAGAGTTAGTGTTAGAGAGAGAGAGAGAGTTAGTGTTAGAGAGAGAGAGTTAGTGTTAGAGAGAGAGAGAGAGAGTGTTAGAGAGAGAGAGAGTGTTAGAGAGAGAGAGAGTTAGTGTTAGAGAGAGAGTTAGTGTTAGAGAGAGAGAGAGTTAGTGTTAGAGAGAGAGAGAGAGAGAGTTAGTGTTAGAGAGAGAGAGTGTTAGAGAGAGAGTTAGAGAGAGAGAGTTAGTGTTAGAGAGAGAGAGAGAGAGAGTTAGTGTTAGAGAGAGAGTGTTAGAGAGAGAGAGAGAGAGTTAGTGTTAGAGAGAGAGAGTTAGTGTTAGAGAGAGAGAGAGAGAGAGAGAGAGAGAGTTAGTGTTAGAGAGAGAGTTAGTGTTAGAGAGAGAGAGAGTTAGTGTTAGAGAGAGAGAGTTAGTGTTAGAGAGAGAGAGAGAGTTAGTGTTAGAGAGAGAGTTAGTGTTAGAGAGAGAGAGTTAGTGTTAGAGAGAGAGAGTGTTAGAGAGAGTTAGAGAGAGAGAGTTAGTGTTAGAGAGAGAGAGAGAGAGAGTTAGTGTTAGAGAGAGAGTGTTAGAGAGAGAGAGAGAGAGAGAGTTAGTGTTAGAGAGAGAGAGTTAGTGTTAGAGAGAGAGAGAGTTAGTGTTAGAGAGAGAGAGTTAGTGTTAGAGAGAGAGAGTTAGTGTTAGAGAGAGAGAGAGTTAGTGTTAGAGAGAGAGAGAGTTAGTGTTAGAGAGAGAGAGAGAGAGTTAGTGTTAGAGAGAGAGAGTGTTAGAGAGAGAGAGTTAGAGAGAGAGAGTTAGTGTTAGAGAGAAAGAGAGAGAGAGTTAGTGTTAGAGAGAGAGTGTTAGAGAGAGAGAGAGTTAGTGTTAGAGAGAGAGAGTTAGTGTTAGAGAGAGAGAGAGTGTTAGAGAGAGAGAGAGAGAGTTAGTGTTAGAGAGAGAGAGTTAGTGTTAGAGAGAGAGAGTTAGTGTTAGAGAGAGAGAGTTAGTGTTAGAGAGAGAGAGTTAGTGTTAGAGAGAGAGAGAGTTAGTGTTGGAGAGAGAGAGAGTTAGTGTTAGAGAGAGAGAGAGAGTTAGTGTTAGAGAGAGAGAGAGTGTTAGAGAGAGAGAGTTAGAGAGAGAGAGTTAGTGTTAGAGAGAGAGAGAGAGAGAGAGTTAGTGTTAGAGAGAGAGTGTTAGAGAGAGAGAGAGAGAGTTAGTGTTAGAGAGAGAGAGTTAGTGTTAGAGAGAGAGAGAGTTAGTGTTAGAGAGAGAGAGTTAGTGTTAGAGAGAGAGAGTGTTAGAGAGAGAGAGTTAGTGTTAGAGAGAGAGAGAGTTAGTGTTAGAGAGAGAGAGAGAGAGTTAGTGTTAGAGAGAGAGAGTGTTAGAGAGAGAGAGTTAGTGTTAGAGAGAAAGAGAGAGAGAGTTAGTGTTAGAGAGAGAGTGTTAGAGAGAGAGAGTTAGAGAGAGAGAGTTAGAGAGAGAGAGTTAGTGTTAGAGAGAGAGAGAGAGAGAGAGTTAGTGTTAGAGAGAGAGAGTTAGAGAGAGAGAGTTAGTGTTAGAGAGAGAGAGAGAGTTAGTGTTAGAGAGTGTTAGAGAGAGAGAGAGAGAGAGTTAGTGTTAGAGAGAGAGAGAGAGTTAGTGTTAGAGAGAGAGAGTGTTAGAGAGAGAGTTAGTGTTAGAGAGAGAGAGAGTTAGTGTTAGAGAGAGAGTGTTAGAGAGAGAGAGAGAGAGTTAGTGTTAGAGAGAGAGTTAGTGTTAGAGAGAGTTAGTGTTAGAGAGAGAGAGAGAGTGTTAGAGAGAGAGAGAGAGAGAGAGAGAGTTAGAGTTAGTGTTAGAGAGAGAGAGTTAGTGTTAGAGAGAGAGAGTTAGTGTTAGAGAGAGAGAGTTAGTGTTAGAGAGAGAGAGAGTTAGTGTTAGAGAGAGAGAGTTAGTGTTAGAGAGAGAGAGAGAGAGAGTTAGTGTTAGAGAGAGAGAGTGTTAGAGAGAGAGAGTTAGAGAGAGAGAGTTAGTGTTAGAGAGAGAGAGAGAGAGAGTGTGTTAGAGAGAGAGTTAGTTAGAGAGAGAGAGAGTTAGTGTTAGAGAGAGAGAGTTAGTGTTAGAGAGAGAGAGTTAGTGTTAGAGAGAGAGAGTTAGTGTTAGAGAGAGAGAGAGTGTTAGAGAGAGAGACAGAGAGTTAGTGTTAGAGAGAGAGAGTTAGTGTTAGAGAGAGAGAGAGAGTTAGTGTTAGAGAGAGAGAGAGTTAGTGTTAGAGAGAGAGTGTTAGAGAGAGAGAGTGTTAGAGAGAGAGAGTTAGAGAGAGAGAGAGAGAGAGAGTTAGTGTTAGAGAGAGAGAGTTAGTGTTAGAGAGAGAGAGAGTGTTAGAGAGAGAGAGAGAGAGTTAGTGTTAGAGAGAGAGAGTTAGTGTTAGAGAGAGAGAGAGTTAGTGTTAGAGTGAGAGAGTTAGTGTTAGAGAGAGAGAGTGAGTGTTAGAGAGAGAGAGAGTTAGTGTTAGAGAGAGAGAGAGTTAGTGTTAGAGAGAGAGAGTTAGTGTTAGAGAGAGAGAGTGTTAGAGAGAGAGAGTTAGAGAGAGAGAGTTAGTGTTAGAGAGAGAGAGAGAGAGTTAGTGTTAGAGAGAGAGTTAGTGTTAGAGAGAGAGAGAGTTAGTGTTAGAGAGAGTTAGAGTTAGTGTTAGAGAGAGAGTGTTAGAGTTAGTGTTAGAGAGAGAGTTAGTGTTAGAGAGAGAGAGAGAGAGAGTTAGTGTTAGAGAGAGAGAGTTAGTGTTAGAGAGAGAGAGAGAGAGAGTTAGTGTTAGAGAGAGAGAGTTAGTGTTAGAGAGAGAGAGTGTTAGTGTTAGAGAGAGAGAGTTAGTGTTAGAGAGAGAGAGAGTTAGTGTTAGAGAGAGAGTGTTAGAGAGAGAGAGTTAGTGTTAGAGAGAGAGAGAGAGAGAGTTAGTGTTAGAGAGAGTGTTAGAGAGAGAGAGTTAGAGAGAGAGAGTTAGTGTTAGAGAGAGAGAGAGAGAGAGTTAGTGAGAGAGAGTTAGAGTTAGAGAGAGTTAGTGTTAGAGTTAGTGAGAGAGAGAGAGAGTTAGTGTTAGAGAGAGTGTTAGAGAGAGTGTTAGAGAGAGAGAGTTAGTGTTAGAGAGAGAGTTAGTGTTAGAGAGAGAGAGAGTGTTAGAGAGAGAGAGTGTTAGAGAGAGAGAGTTAGTGTTAGAGAGAGAGAGTTAGTGTTAGAGAGAGAGAGAGTTAGTGTTAGAGAGAGAGTTAGTGTTAGAGAGAGAGAGTTAGTGTTAGAGAGAGAGAGAGTTAGTGTTAGAGAGAGAGAGAGTTAGTGTTAGAGAGAGAGAGAGTTAGTGTTAGAGAGAGTTAGAGAGAGAGTTAGTGTTAGAGAGAGAGAGAGTTAGTGTTAGAGAGAGAGTGTAGAGAGAGAGAGAGTTAGTGTTAGAGAGAGAGAGAGTTAGTGTTAGAGAGAGAGTTAGTGTTAGAGAGAGAGAGTTAGTGTTAGAGAGAGAGAGTTAGTGTTAGAGAGAGAGAGAGTTAGTGTTAGAGAGAGAGAGAGTTAGTGTTAGAGAGAGAGAGAGTGTTAGTGTTAGAGAGAGAGAGAGTTAGTGTTAGAGAGAGTTAGAGAGAGAGAGTTAGTGTTAGAGAGAGAGAGAGAGTTAGTGTTAGAGAGAGAGAGTGTTAGAGAGAGAGAGTTAGTGTTAGAGAGAGAGAGTTAGTGTTAGAGAGAGAGAGTTAGTGAGAGAGAGAGAGAGTTAGTGTTAGAGAGAGAGTTAGTTTAGAGAGAGAGAGAGTTAGTGTTAGAGAGAGAGAGTTAGTGTTAGAGAGAGAGAGTTAGTGTTAGAGAGAGAGAGTTAGTGTTAGAGAGAGAGAGTTAGTGTTAGAGAGAGAGTTAGTTAGAGAGAGAGAGTTAGTGTTAGAGAGAGAGTGTTAGAGAGAGTTAGTGTTAGAGAGAGAGAGAGAGAGAGAGAGTTAGTGTTAGAGAGAGAGTGTTAGAGAGAGAGAGAGAGAGTTAGTGTTAGAGAGAGAGAGTGTTAGAGAGAGAGAGTTAGTGTTAGAGAGAGAGAGTTAGTGTTAGAGAGAGAGAGAGTTAGTGTTAGAGAGAGAGAGAGAGTTAGTGTTAGAGAGAGAGTTAGTGTTAGAGAGAGTTAGTGTTAGAGAGAAAGAGAGAGTTAGTGTTAGAGAGAGAGTGTTAGAGAGAGAGTTAGAGTTAGAGAGAGAGTGTTAGAGAGTTAGAGAGAGAGAGAGTTAGTGTTAGAGAGAGAGAGTTAGAGAGAGAGAGTTAGTGTTAGAGAGAGAGAGAGAGTTAGTGTTAGAGAGAGTGTTAGAGAGAGAGAGAGAGAGAGTTAGTGTTAGAGAGAGAGAGAGAGAGTTAGTGTTAGAGAGAGAGAGTTTAGAGAGAGAGAGTTAGTGTTAGAGAGAGAGAGAGTTAGTGTTAGAGAGAGAGTGTTAGAGAGAGAGAGAGAGAGTTAGTGTTAGAGAGAGAGAGTTAGTGTTAGAGAGAGAGTTAGTTTTAGAGAGAGAGAGTTAGTGTTAGAGAGAGAGAGAGAGAGTGTTAGAGAGAGAGAGAGTTAGTGTTAGAGAGAGAGAGAGTTAGTTAGAGAGAGAGAGTTAGTGTTAGAGAGAGAGAGAGTTAGTGTTAGAGAGAGAGAGTTAGTGTTAGAGAGAGAGAGTTAGTGTTAGAGAGAGAGAGTTAGTGTTAGAGAGAGAGAGAGAGAGAGTTAGTGTTAGAGAGAGAGTGTTAGAGAGAGTTAGAGAGAGAGAGTTAGTGTTAGAGAGAGAGAGAGAGTTAGTGTTAGAGAGAGAGTGTTAGAGAGAGAGAGAGAGTTAGTGTTAGAGAGAGAGTTAGTGTTAGAGAGAGAGAGTTAGTGTTAGAGAGAGAGAGTTAGTGTTAGTGTTAGAGAGAGAGACAGAGAGTTAGTGTTAGAGAGAGAGAGTTAGTGTTAGAGAGAGAGAGTTAGTGTTAGAGAGAGAGAGTTAGTGTTAGAGAGAGAGAGTGTTAGAGAGAGAGAGTTAGTGTTAGAGAGAGAGAGAGTTAGTGTTAGAGAGAGAGTTAGTGTTAGAGAGAGAGAGAGAGAGTTAGTGTTAGAGAGAGAGAGTGTTAGAGAGAGAGTTAGTGTTAGAGAGTTAGTGTTAGAGAGAGAGTTAGTGTTAGAGAGAGAGAGAGAGTTAGTGTTAGAGAGAGAGAGTTAGTGTTAGAGAGAGAGAGTGTGTTAGAGAGAGAGAGTTAGTGTTAGAGAGAGAGAGTTAGTGTTAGAGAGAGAGAGTTAGTGTTAGAGAGAGTTAGTGTTAGAGAGAGAGAGTTAGTGTTAGAGAGAGAGAGTGTTAGAGAGAGAGAGTTAGAGAGAGAGAGTTAGTGTTAGAGAGAGAGAGAGAGAGTTAGAGAGAGAGTGTTAGAGAGAGAGAGAGAGTTAGTGTTAGAGAGAGAGTTAGTGTTAGAGAGAGAGAGAGTTAGTGTTAGAGAGAGTTAGTGTTAGAGAGAGAGTGTTAGAGAGTTAGTGTTAGAGAGAGAGAGTTAGTGTTAGAGAGAGAGAGAGAGAGTTAGTGTTAGAGAGAGAGAGTTAGTGTTAGAGAGAGAGAGTTAGTGTTAGAGAGAGAGAGTTAGTGTTAGAGAGAGAGAGTGTTAGTGAGAGAGAGTTAGTGTTAGAGAGAGAGAGAGTTAGTGTTAGAGAGAGAGAGAGAGTTAGTGTTAGAGAGAGAGAGTGTTAGAGAGAGAGAGTTAGTGTTAGAGAGAAAGAGAGAGAGAGTTAGTGTTAGAGAGAGAGTGTTAGAGAGAGAGAGTTAGAGAGAGAGTTAGAGAGAGAGAGTTAGTGTTAGAGAGAGAGAGAGAGTTAGTGTTAGAGAGTGTTAGAGAGAGAGAGAGAGAGTTAGTGTTAGAGAGAGAGAGAGAGAGTTAGTGTTAGAGAGAGAGAGTGTTAGAGAGAGAGTTAGTGTTAGAGAGAGAGAGAGTTAGTGTTAGAGAGAGAGAGAGTTAGTGTTAGAGAGAGAGAGTGTTAGAGAGAGAGTTTAGTGTTAGAGAGAGAGTTAGTGTTAGAGAGAGAGTGTTAGAGAGAGAGAGAGAGAGTTAGTGTTAGAGAGAGAGTTAGTGTTAGAGAGAGTTAGTTTTAGAGAGAGAGAGTTAGTGTTAGAGAGAGAGAGAGTTAGTAGAGAGAGAGAGAGTTAGTGTTAGAGAGAGAGAGTTAGTGTTAGAGAGAGAGAGTTAGTGTTAGAGAGAGAGAGAGTTAGTGTTAGAGAGAGAGAGTTAGTGTTAGAGAGAGAGAGAGTTAGTGTTAGAGAGAGAGAGTTAGTGTTAGAGAGAGAGAGTTAGTGTTAGAGAGAGAGAGTGTTAGAGAGAGAGAGTTAGTGTTAGAGAGAGAGAGAGAGAGAGAGAGAGAGAGAGAGAGAGAGAGTTAGTGTTAGAGAGAGTGTTAGAGAGAGAGAGAGAGAGTTAGTGTTAGAGAGAGAGAGTTAGTGTTAGAGAGAGAGAGAGAGTTAGTGTTAGAGAGAGAGAGTTAGTGTTAGAGAGAGAGAGAGTGTTAGAGAGAGAGACAGAGAGTTAGTGTTAGAGAGAGAGAGAGTTAGTGTTAGAGAGAGAGAGAGTTAGTGTTAGAGAGAGAGAGTGTTAGAGAGAGAGAGTGTTAGAGAGAGAGAGAGTGTTAGAGAGAGAGAGTTAGAGAGAGAGAGAGAGTTAGTGTTAGAGAGAGAGAGTTAGTGTTAGAGAGAGAGAGAGTGTTAGAGAGAGAGAGAGAGAGTTAGTGTTAGAGAGAGAGAGTTAGTGTTAGAGAGAGAGAGAGTTAGTGTTAGAGAGAGAGAGTTAGTGTTAGAGAGAGAGAGTTAGTGTTAGAGAGAGAGAGAGTTAGTGTTAGAGAGAGAGAGAGTTAGTGTTAGAGAGAGAGAGTTAGTGTTAGAGAGAGAGAGTGTTAGAGAGAGAGAGTTAGAGAGAGAGTTAGTGTTAGAGAGAGAGAGAGTTAGTGTTAGAGAGAGAGTGTTAGAGAGAGAGAGTTAGTGTTAGAGAGAGAGAGTTAGTGTTAGAGAGAGAGTTAGTGTTAGAGAGAGAGTTAGTGTTAGAGAGAGAGAGTGTTAGAGAGAGAGAGTTAGTGTTAGAGAGAGAGAGAGTTAGTGTTAGAGAGAGAGAGAGAGAGAGTTAGTGTTAGAGAGAGAGTGTTAGAGAGAGAGAGTTAGAGAGTTAGTGTTAGAGAGAAAGAGAGAGAGAGTTAGTGTTAGAGAGAGAGTGTTAGAGAGAGAGAGAGAGAGAGAGTTAGTGTTAGAGAGAGAGAGAGTGTTAGAGAGAGAGAGAGTTAGTGTTAGAGAGAGAGAGTTAGTGTTAGAGAGAGAGAGAGTTAGTGTTAGAGAGAGAGAGAGTTAGTGTTAGAGAGAGAGAGTTAGTGTTAGAGAGAGAGAGTTAGTGTTAGAGAGAGAGAGAGTTAGTGTTAGAGAGAGAGAGAGTTAGTGTTAGAGAGAGAGAGCGAGAGAGTTAGTGTTAGAGAGAGAGAGTGTTAGAGAGAGAGAGTTAGAGAGAGAGAGTTAGTGTTAGAGAGAGAGTTAGTGTTAGAGAGAGAGTGTTAGAGAGAGTTAGTGTTAGAGAGAGAGAGTTAGTGTTAGAGAGAGAGAGTGTTAGAGAGAGAGAGTTAGTGTTAGAGAGAGAGAGAGTTAGTGTTAGAGAGAGAGAGAGTTAGTGTTAGAGAGTTAGAGAGAGAGAGAGTTAGTGTTAGAGAGAGAGAGTGTTCGAGAGTTAGAGAGAGAGAGTTAGTGTTAGAGAGAAAGAGAGAGAGAGTTAGTGTTAGAGAGAGAGTGTTAGAGAGAGAGAGTTAGAGAGAGAGAGTTAGAGAGAGAGAGTTAGTGTTAGAGAGAGAGAGAGAGAGAGAGAGTTAGTGTTAGAGAGAGTGTTAGAGAGAGAGAGTTAGAGAGAGAGAGTTAGTGTTAGAGAGAGAGAGAGAGTTAGTGTTAGAGAGAGAGAGTGTTAGAGAGAGAGAGAGAGTTAGTGTTAGAGAGAGAGAGAGAGAGTTAGTGTTAGAGAGAGAGAGTGTTAGAGAGAGAGAGTTAGTGTTAGAGAGAGAGAGTTAGTGTTAGAGAGAGTGTTAGAGAGAGAGAGAGTTAGAGAGAGAGAGTTAGTGTTAGAGAGAGAGTTAGTTTTAGAGAGAGAGTTAGTGTTAGAGAGAGAGAGAGTGTTAGAGAGAGAGAGAGAGAGTGTTAGAGAGAGAGAGAGTTAGTGTTAGAGAGAGAGAGTTAGTGTTAGAGAGAGAGAGAGTTAGTGTTAGAGAGAGAGAGTTAGTGTTAGAGAGAGAGAGAGTTAGTGTTAGAGAGAGAGAGTTAGTGTTAGAGAGAGAGAGAGTTAGTGTTAGAGAGAGAGAGAGAGAGTTAGTGTTAGAGAGAGAGAGTGTTAGAGAGAGAGAGTTAGAGAGAGAGAGTTAGTGTTAGAGAGAGAGAGAGAGAGAGAGTTAGTGTTAGAGAGAGAGTGTTAGAGAGAGAGAGAGAGAGTTAGTGTTAGAGAGAGAGAGTTAGTGTTAGAGAGAGAGAGAGTTAGTGTTAGAGAGAGAGAGTTAGTGTTAGAGAGAGAGAGAGTGTTAGAGAGAGAGACAGAGAGTTAGTGTTAGAGAGAGAGAGTTAGTGTTAGAGAGAGAGAGAGTTAGTGTTAGAGAGAGAGAGAGTTAGTGTTAGAGAGAGAGAGTGTTAGAGAGAGAGAGTTAGAGAGAGAGAGTTAGTGTTAGAGAGAGAGAGTTAGTGTTAGAGAGAGAGTGTTAGAGAGAGAGAGTTA
This sequence comes from Oncorhynchus keta, assembly GCF_023373465.1. Lineage (NCBI taxonomy): Eukaryota > Metazoa > Chordata > Actinopteri > Salmoniformes > Salmonidae > Oncorhynchus > Oncorhynchus keta. Next base: position 16,772,454 of record NC_068438.1, on the reverse strand, counting down.
GTGTTAGAGAGAGAGAGAGAGAGAGTTAGTGTTAGAGAGAGAGAGTGTTAGAGAGAGAGAGTTAGAGAGTTAGTGTTAGAGAGAGAGAGAGAGAGTGTTAGAGAGAGAGAGTTAGTGTTAGAGAGAGAGAGAGTTAGTGTTAGAGAGAGAGAGTTAGTGTTAGAGAGAGAGAGAGTGTTAGAGAGAGAGAGAGTTAGTGTTAGAGAGAGAGAGAGTTAGTGTTAGAGAGAGTTAGTGTTAGAGAGAGAGAGAGTTAGTGTTCGAGAGAGAGAGTTAGTGTTAGAGAGAGAGAGAGTTAGTGTTAGAGAGAGAGAGAGTTAGTGTTAGAGAGAGAGAGTTAGTGTTAGAGAGAGAGAGTTAGTGTTAGAGAGAGAGAGTTAGTGTTAGAGAGAGAGAGAGTTAGTGTTAGAGAGAGAGAGTTAGTGTTAGAGAGAGAGTTAGTGTTAGAGAGAGAGAGAGTTAGTGTTAGAGAGAGAGAGAGTTAGTGTTAGAGAGAGAGAGAGTTAGTGTTAGAGAGAGAGAGAGTTAGTGTTAGAGAGAGAGTGTTAGAGAGAGAGTGTTAGAGAGAGAGTGTTAGAGAGAGAGTGTTAGAGAGAGAGTGTTAGAGAGAGTGTTAGAGAGAGTTAGTGTTAGAGAGAGAGAGAGTTAGTGTTAGAGAGAGAGAGAGTTAGTGTTAGAGAGAGAGAGAGTTAGTGTTAGAGAGAGAGAGAGTTAATGTTAGAGAGAGAGAGAGTTAGTGTTAGAGAGAGAGTGTTAGAGAGAGAGAGAGTTAGTGTTAGAGAGAGAGTGTTAGAGAGAGAGAGAGAGAGTTAGTGTTAGAGAGAGAGTGTTAGAGAGAGAGTGTTAGAGAGAGAGAGAGAGAGTTAGTGTTAGAGAGAGTGTTAGAGAGAGAGTGTTAGAGAGAGAGAGAGAGTGTTAGAGAGAGAGTGTTAGAGAGAGAGTGTTAGAGAGAGAGTGTTAGAGAGAGAGTGTTAGAGAGAGAGAGTTAGAGAGAGGTTTGTTTCCCATGCCAATAAAGCCCCATAATTTGAATTGAGGAAGAGAGGGCATACCATAATATTTTGGGAGAAGAACAATAACAGAGCAGGAGAGTAGTGTTAAGGCCTACCATAATATGTTGAGAAGGAGGGAGAGGGGGAGAGAGAGAACCTACCTAGCATCTGAGGCTAGTTCTAACAGCATAGTGAACAGCAGCCATGATGATCATATGCTAGTTTCATGAGCCAGTGAAGGAAAACGGTGGCTATAATTAGCTTATCATTACCTGCCAAGTTAAGATCTGTGTCAATATGAATCCCAGAATGTAGATGGCTAGAATATATTACAATATAGATGGTTGCCATGAACAACTGTCACATTAGTACACAGCACTTTGAAGTGCTACTGTTTCATTTAGACAACAGTTACAACAAATACAGAGGGAACTTATACATAGGATTTATGAAGAAATAAAGTTCATTTATGTTATTTATTCCCAGTAAATAAAGTACTTTTATGTACTTTATTCTCAGTTAATGAAGATCATTTGTTGAAACTTTTGACTCATTGAAAAGTGAGAACATAAAATCCTGATTTATACATTATTTGGTGGTACTGATAATCATGAAGTTATCCTAGGATATAATCGAACATATCTGCTGTTGTCTAGTAGTTATTAAATATTTTGGCCTTTAATTGTACGAAATTGTACGATGCAAACTATAAAGTTTATAATGACCTGAGAAATCTGCGCCGTGTTTTTGACGTCATGTGTGTAATTATTGTGATCTATAACATTGTGTTTCTGGTTAACAAAACCAAGATATCATAGGCTTCTCGGACTTTAAAAAGCAGCTATTGTTGCAGAAAACTCATAAATCTCATTTCATTTACTGTGACGTACAGCCGAAGCCAATAAAAGAGCAAAACCAGAGTGTTGCACGGCCAGATTTACCCAATTTGTTGCCTGAATGGCTTTTGAAAGGAGTCCCAGTTTGTACAAAGGGAGCCTCCTTTTTGTTTGGTTTCCCCCATCTGTGTCATCTGGTGGTCTGTGAGGGGTCTGTGAGGGGATGTCTGGGTCAGGGTGGCGGGGGCGTGTGGGCGGGTTACGGGGCGCTCCCCTGCGTGGAGGCCAGTTGTTTTATAGACTGTGTGGAGTGGTGCAGGGAGTTCATCAGTGAACTGCTCTATTGTGCTCCAGCACAGCTGACACGTGTGAAGTGACTCCAGCATATCGACAGATCATTTCCATTAATGGAACTGGAGGAACCGCCTGGTTTCAGACGGTGATTTATAACCCAGGATTACAGAACCCAGCTTTATCATCCTCTCAATGACAGCAGGGGAGACTGCAGTCTCATACGTGTGTCCCACATTCACCCAATAGCACCCAACTCATAGAAAACTTTTTGAGATGATAAATTACAAGTAAAAAACAGTTGTAGCAACTCAGAAATCTAGGTCTAACATCTAAACATCTGATATCCATATCATGGCCAGTTTTAAAATCAGACCTAGAATTGTGGAAAAAAACTGTACATAAACCCAGCCTAAAACCCCAAACAGCAAGCAATGCAGGTGTAGAAGAACGGATGTGTTGACCCTGTTGGCCCACCTACTGCTGCTAGCCCTAGTACCAGTCACCCTACTGCTGCTAGCCCTAGTACCAGTCACCCTACTGCTGCTAGCCCTAGTACCAGTCACCCTACTGCTGCTAGCCCTAGTACCAGTCACCCTACTGCTGCTAGCCCTAGTACCAGTCACCCTACTGCTGCTAGCCCTAGTCCCAGTCACCCTACTGCTGCTAGCCCCAGACCTAGTCACCCTACTGCTGCTAGCCCCAGACCCAGTCACCCTACTGCTGCTAGCCCTAGCCCCAGTCACCCTACTGCTGCTAGCCCCAGCCCCCGTCACCCTACTGCTGCTAGCCCCAGCCCCCGTCACCCTACTGCTGCTAGCCCTAGTCCCAGTCACCCTACCGTTGCTAGCCCCAGCCCCAGTCACCCTACTGCTGCTATCCCCAGTCACCCTACAGCTGCTAGCCCCAGTCACCCTACTGCTGCTATCCCCAGTCACCCTACAGCTGCTAGCCCCAGTCACCCTACTGCTGCTAGCCCCAGTCACCCTACTGCTGCTAGCCCCAGTCACCCTACTGCACTGCCACATGGAAGGCACATTTCAACGCCTCCATTTTAGGCTGCTGTCGCTCTCCCTATGAGAGGGGGGAGGAGGGTAGAGAGAGAGAGTCTCCCCCTGAGCGGATGCTAGACAAAGATGGCAGCAGAGACATTTTGTCTACTCTGATTAGTTCCGCTTGTGGTGAGCAGTGTAGAATATTAGCCTGTTACCAGACACATTACACACACACACTCACACACACACAATGTGCAGCACAGACGGAAAGGATGCTACAATCAAATCTCTACCACCTCATCTCCATCCCAACCACTGAGACTGAGACAGAAGGCCATATGGGGCAGAAAGCCAATTGCTTATTTCACACGCTAATTAACACAGATCATACTGCATTACGGGGAAGGTGTATCCCAGCCATCTGACATAGTTTAAAAGATCATCCTTGCATTTAAATACCCCAATAGCCAGAGATATTCCAAAATGAAAAGCTTAGAGCTCACCTTGGCAGCATCAGACATCATGACTGTCTGTTTGTGTGTCTGTCAGACTGCCTGGTATCTCTCAGCTCTTATTGGGCTTCTAGACCCTCGGCCATAGCTGTGCATGCTTGCGTGTGTGTGCAGCTTAGTGTTCTTTCCTCCTGCTGGGATATCTTCTATTGGCTTCAAAAAACAAGTCATCTCTCTGACCTCTGTTAGAGCAAAACAAGAGATGGGCTGGAGCACATGGACATCAGGCTGACCCATGAAACAGTCATGATCCAGAAGGACGAGAGGAGGGGATGAAGAGGTGGAGGGGATGAAGAGGTGGAGGGGATGAAGAGGAGGAGGGGATGATGAGGAGGAGGGGATGAGGAGGAGGGGAAGGGATAAGGAGGAGGAGGGGATAAGGAGGAGGAGGATGGGATGAGGCGGAGAAAGAGGTGGAGGGGATGAAGAGGAGAAATAGATTGAGGGGATGAGGAGGAGGAGGGGATGAGGAGGAGGAAGAGGTTGAGGGGATGAGGAGGAGGAGGGGATGAGGAGGTTCTGCTGATATGCAGGATTCTGCCTCCAGGCGTTCACCTGATATAGCTGTGCCCTGAGGCTGTAGAGAGAGACAGTCCAGCTTGATGGCTCCAGCCTGAAACATCTAAGAGCTCAGGACTGACTTATTTAGTCCAGCTCTGGAATTGGCTCTGAGAAGGAGAGGAAGAGTAGATGAAAAGAGAAGAGGAGGGGATGATGATGGAGACAAAGGGAGCTAGCGGAGCTGATTGGGTCCTAAAATAAAAAACAGCAGAACTTATTTAACACAACAAGATGGGGGAGGGGGGTTAAGTTCCACTTTTTAATTATAATAATTTTATTATAGCGTCAGGTCTGTGGTTGGGGAGGTGTGTGTGTGTGTATGTACGGCTGAGAAGGTATGTGTTTCTCTGTATTATTTTGGAGGTGTGTGTGTGCCTTTCAAGGTGTGTGTGCAGAGCTGTGGAAGTGTGTGTGTAGGGCTGGGGATATATACACTGAGTGTACAAAGCATTTGGAACACAGTCTCTTTCCATGATGTGGACTGACCAGGTTAATACAGGTGAAAGCTATGATCCTCTTTTATCCCTCCCTTTGTCTTTGTTTTCTGCTGCTCTGCTGTGTGCTCTTATACTGGAAACACATGGCGTTGAAGGGAGAGAAGGGCTGTGCAATTAATGTGAGATTCATAATGGGCTCCTGCGCTGCAGTAAAGATGCTCTGGTGGAGTATCACAGGGTAACACAGGGTCAGTGGGCCCATGATTACAGTGTCCACCTTTAGACAGGAGAGGATACGTCTCCTACACATGAAGATTAATCACTCTGCCTCTGTTGCTTTGTTGCCTTCCACTCCGTATAGGGAGGAGGAAGGTGCCTCCTCATGTTTGTTTTTATATATATACAATCCCGTCAAAAGTTTGGGGTCACTTAGAAATGTCCTTTTAAAGAAAAGCAAATGTTTTGTCCTTTAAAATAATGCCTACAAGTCCTCAACTGGCAGATTCAGTAAATTGTACCCGCAAAACACCAGTCTCAACGTCAACAGTGAAGAGATAACTCCAGGATGCGGGCCTTCTAGGCAGAGTTGCAAAGAGAAAGCCATATCTTAGACTGGCCAATAAAAAGACAAGCTTAAAATGGGCAAAAGAACACAGACACTGGACAGAGGAACTCTGCCTAGAAGACCAGCATCCCGGAGTAGCCTCTTCACTGTTGATGTTGAGACTGGTGTTTGCCGGGTACTATTTCATGAAGCTGACAGTTGAGGACTTGTGAGGCATCTGTTTCTCAAACTAGACACTCTAATGTACTTGTCCTCTTGCTCAATTGTGCACCGGGGCCTCCCACTCCTCTTTCTATTCTGGTTCGAGCGAGTTTGCACTGTTCTGTGAAGGGAGTAGTACACAGCGTTGTATACTCACATGTAATAGCCTTCAAACTATGAAATAACACATATGGAATCATGTAGCAACCAAAAAAGTGTTAAACAAATCAAAATACATTTTATATTTCTTCAAGGTAGCCACCCTTTGGCCTTGGTGACAGCTTTGCACACTCTTGGCATTGCCTCAACCAGCTTCACCTGGAATGCTTTTTCAACCGTATTGAAGGAGTTCCCACATATGCTGAGCACTTGTTGGCTGAATCTCAAATCTAAAATATGTTTTGATTTGTTTAACACTTGTTTGGTTACTTCATGATTCCATATGTGTTATTTCATAGTTTTGATGTCCTCGCTATTATTCTACAATGTAGAAAATAGTCAAAATAAAGAAAAGGTTTGAGCACACCTACTCATTCAAGGGTTTTTCTTTATTTTTACTATTTGAATGAGAGGCTGGGAGGCTGGGGGTTGAGAGGCTTGGAGTATGGGGATATAGAGGATGAGGGGTTGAGAGGCTGACTATAGGGATTGAGAGGATGGGAGGTTGAGGGTTGGGGCTGGGAAGCTGAATGAGAGGCTGAGTGGCTGAGGGTTGAGTGTCTTGTCTTGACGCCTGCTTCAGCTCTCCACGGCTCCCCTTGATCACGTCTGGCTGCCTCTCTCATCTGAGATACATTCTGCTGGCAAAAGCTACCTTTCCCTCTTGTTTTCTCCCTAATTTACACATTTAAGATATTTTTGTTTGATATTTGCAATTCTCTTTTTTTTAACTGAGCCTCCCTCTCACTCTGCTATATCTCGCTCTCTCTCACACACACACACACACACACACACACACACACACACACACACACACACACACACACACACACACACACACACACACACACACACACACACACACACACACTGGCTCTCTTTTTCATGGTGGTGTTCGCTCTTTCCCTGTTTTTGCCTCCAGGCTGTGAGCTAATTTCAGGTTTAATAATTGCTCTGTGTTGTACACCTGTCTGCTATTAATGCTCCCTGTGCTGCCATTCCCCTCTTAATGAGATGTTATTGTAATTATTGTCATTATCTTGTGTTCCATTATGACGGTGATTGATGCTGTTGTAATGGAGTAGTTCTCTATAATTATAGGAGAGCTGTTGAGACGCTCCTCACTCACTGATTGGTCATTTAGAACACAGGCTGTGTCTGAACTTCTACCCTTGGCCCATTCCTATTATGCACTTTTGCCAAAGCCATATTCCTTGTATTGTGGACTACTTTTGACCAGAGCCCTATTCCCTATTTAGTGAACCTATGGCCTCTGGTCAAAAATATAGTTCTATAGTTGTACTGGAGAGAGATTTAGATTGGCCCTTGATCTCTTCTGTGCTTCTGTCCAGTGTAGAGTTAGTTTGGGCTGTAAGAGAATAGGAGAGCTGCACTGGCCGGTCAGAGGTGAATAGCAGCAACACAGACTGGTCAGTATAGTGAATGGTAATATACAGACTGGTCAGTATAGTGAATGGTAGTATACAGACTGGTCAGTATAGTGAATGGTAGTATACAGACTGGTCAGTATAGTGAATGGTAGTATACAGACTGGTCAGTATAGTGAATGGTAGTATACAGACTGGTCAGTATAGTGAATGGTAGTATACAGACTGGTCAGTATAGTGAATGGTAGTATACATACTGGTCAGTATAGTGAATGGTAGTATACAGACTGGTCAGTATAGTGAATGGTAGTATACAGACTGGTCAGTATAGTGAATGGTAGCCTACTTCTAGCCATTTTAAGACCATTGCAACAGTGAAAAGATACACAATGGTCTGTTCTGGGCTTTGTCTCTGTCAGTCAGTGACCATGCAGCTCCCTGCCTGGGAAACTCACGTCTCTCTGCCTCTGAAGGAGAACGGTTCGTTTTGCCTATTCCGTTTTCAGGAATATCTGGTTGTGTTTTTTGAATAACTTTCTTTGGGATCCTTATTGTTACGGCGAGCGGCAAAATACTTGGTGAAATGCTGAAAGACTGAAATCAGAGTTGAATGAAGGATGTTGAATTTCTCCTTCAAGCAATTCGCAATCCAATTAAGATTTTAATAAGGGTCATGGTGAGGTCCTTCACGCTGCAGGGGTGGGGGAATGAGGGGGTGGGGGTGGTACTGCGACTGGGGTTTTAGCATGGGGTGAGGGGTGTAGGATGGGGCTGGAGCTGGAGCTGGGGAGATGTTGGGGTGGGATAGGGCTGGAGTATACCATAGGGGCTGGAGTGAAGGATATTGGGCTGCGGCTGGGGTATATTGGGATAGACTAGAGGCTATGGAAAAATTAATAAATGACTAAATAGTAATTTATGCATCTGTGCATATATAGCAGAAGAGAGAAGAGAGGAACGTACAGGGGTTAGGCCTAGTGTCTGTAAGGACATAACGTTGGTGGTGGTAGCAGGTCTTACAGAGGAGCAGAGAGGGGAACAGACGAGGGCCTGGATATGGTGTTGGTGGCGGGCCTTTGAGGGCCTTTAAGGGCCACCTTCCATGCTGGGGGCTTTGAGTGTCTGACAGGCGTTTAACTCCACACGACCTGCTTCTCAAGTGGCTTCGTTTGGGCCCTCAGCAATCCTGTTAGCAGCTACAATTACAATTCATGGCTCCCAGAGAGACTTTGAACAGCCAGAGTGAGCAGAGAGGCACCGAGACTGGAGACCCTTCAGTTTAGTGGAAACACTCTCAAGAGTGTACACACACACACACACACACACACACACACACACACACACACACACACACACACACACACACACACACACACACACACACACACACACACACACACACACACACACTATACAACAGATCTTTAGGACGAGTTCAAGTTTAAATAATATAATTATAATATAATTTTAATTTATTTACTGGCCATAATTACTCCACCTTTCTCGTAAACAATAAAATAAATGAATGCATTTGTTTATGCACCTGCTTGCTATGAGTTCTATAATTGTGTCTTCATGTAGTTAAAGGTGCTTGTCATTTGTTTAAAGTTCAGGTGTAAATATGTGTTTTATGTCCTCCTTCATCAAGCCTGTCATCAGGTTTCATCAAGCGTGCAAACAATAACTTTTTGTTCTGTGAGGGGATTGAATGCCAGAGCACATTCAAACACTTTCAAAAGCAGGAGAAGAAAGGCTTGGCATGATGCTTAATAGGTGCTTTAGTAATTTTGGAGTTTTCGTAGTTAATCCGTTCTGAAAAGCCTGGGAGAAGAAAGGCTCCAAATGGCCCTCAGTATTAATTTGATGTGACTCCTGTACAATACTGGCTGGGGCTCCCTCTCTCCTCTCACTCCAGCAGGCACTTTCTTTCATCAGCACAGCCTTGGAAGTTCAGCCTAAATGTTTCATGAAACCTCAGCTATAAGCCTCTTTGGTATTCTGTCTTCATAATGCTACTTTAAGACTATTATTACTGTACGTTACAGACAGAGGAACACATAGTGAAACGGCTTCTCTTTTTTTCTGACAATTAGGAGAGCTGTTGTATTAAACCACACATTATATTATATTACACATGCTTGTTTTATCTTATATTATAATACATAATAACACAACCTATATAAACCTATTACACTGAATTATACAAATGAATATATATCATTATACAAATTAATAGTGAATCATTAATTTAACTGAAAGATACATGTCTAATATATGACATTTAGTGTCAAATATCAACTATCCAACAAAGGATAGACCAGAGGTGCGTTCAACAAGGGAAATAGTTCACAAATGTTGGCTCACGTTGCCTAACATATTCCATTTGTTGTGTGTTAGCCGCGACTGTTAACGTTAACATTAGCTATCAGTATGAGAAGATAGTGTCCGGCGAACGTAAGTGTCTGTTTCGGATCTAAACTGCGAGTAAAAATAGCTACCAGATTTAGTAGGAATAGCTAAGTCGTTTTTAGTTTGAATATTGTCGCTAAAAAGCCACAGTAATCCTGACAAAAAGTAGCTGTTTGATGTTTCGCCATAGCATTTTGAAATGTTCATTCAAATCGTTCAACTGAAATTGTTACTCTGGCAACATGTTCGCTGCAAACAGAAGCATTGTTGAACTCGCCTCAGCATTGGTTCCCCATTCAAAACCAAGACTTGACATTTAGGAATAGAACATAGAAACTGTTAAAATATAAAAAACAAGAAAAATGTGTTTGATGTTTGTCTTCCCAGATATACTATTACTGTTATTGTAATATACTATCCAGTCCCACATCAACTTCCTTAATAAATCCCAGTCTAGCTCGCTGTGACCTGAGTCCCCCTCAGTGGAACTAGAACAGATAAAGGACTAGGAACAGGACAGATGAAGACCTTCACCAAATCACCTCTGAATCACCACTGTCACTAGAATATTTACATTTAACAAATCATCATTAATCAGTATCTGGTATATCAATATTTTGGTAAGAAAGATGCAAGATTACAATGAAACGTTTTAATGTTGTTGTTGTCATACAGGGACACAACATGTCCGTCCCTCTTCAATGAATCATTCTGCAGACTCTCACTCTCTCCCCATGAGGGTTCCATGGGGTTTCTGAAAGTCCTTATTGCTGTGTCTTCTCTTTCCAGCAGAGAGAGAGAGCAAGGAAGAGGAGAGAGAGAGAGGAAGAGCAAGAGCAGGGGGAGAGTTCATAAATGTATATCGAAGTGAGGTGTCAGGAGCTGGGACTGTCGTTTCAGCATCTCTGCAATGTAAATCCAGTGTTGGAGAAATGTTCTCTACTGATCAGAAATCACACTGAGGATTGTCCGTTTCTTTTCTTTAACTATGTTTCCTTAAAAGTAAGATCTGTCCATATATTTTCCTTCATGTGTGTCTAGAGGTCATTGACCCTGGTGAAAACAGCTTGCATTAATATGCTTTAATCCAGTGTAATTAGTCAAATTACAGCACGCCACACGGCTTGTCAGACCTGTCCATTTTGGCATGCAGGCAGCATGGCCTGCTGGAGTCCCTCTGGACAGCACAGCACAGGCCAAACCCACACGCCAGGCTATCCTCCATCTCTCCTTCCTCACAAAGCCATGGCACAAAGACAAAGAGAGGGGGAGGCTCTCTCTCTCGCTCCACCCATTCACACCTCTAGTCGTACTCTGTAGCCTAAGGCTGTCCGTCTGCCTGTCTGTCTGTCTCCCAGTAGTATCAGAATTATATAGGGATGTCTGTTATGGAGGATTGTGAGCCTGGGATTCAAGAAGTCAGAGTAATTATATCAGCTGTGTCCTCTCCTCCTACGTAGCTGTGTGTGTGTGTGTGTGTGTGTGTGTGTGTGTGTGTGTGTGTGTGTGTGTGTGTGTGTGTGTGTGTGTGTGTGTGTGTGTGTGTGTGTGTGTGTGTGTGTGTGTGTGTGTTTCTGAGTGAGAGTAAGACGTATGCTGGTGAGTGCTAGCTACTGAGCAGGCTACACGCCAGGATTCAAGACGTTTCCACATGGCGTGGGATTAGCTCGGGTAAAAAGATTTAAACTATATAATTACAAGAGGATCAAGTCCAAATGATCTAGTACAGTCAACAAGCCAGATTAACGTCCTGTTCTGAGCGCTGCTCCCAGCCTGGAGGGTTAGCCTCTCATTAGCATACGTTTACACACTCAGCTCTGCCGTCCTGAGCAGCCTGTAGATAACAACCTGCTCTACCTTTAACGCAGCTCTCAGCCTTCCTCAGCCCTCCGCCCGCAGGCCTCCACAGCTTGTTGTGCTGTTGACACTGAGACATCAGTCAGGCTAATTCCGCTTTACGCCTGAAAAAATGATGCTCCAGATTCCGACGGCATACAGGACGTGTCACTCCCCATAATCCTCAAAGAACGTCCGGCGGAAAGGGAGGTTGTGTGTTTTCCAGATGATATACCGTGAACGACACAGAGACTTATACGAGTGGAGACAAATCTGTAACATATTATTAAGGGATTCCCAGTGAATAGCAGGGATAAAGGGGTAATGGATGAGCCTGTCGTTATTACCTCTGTGTAGAGGAGAGCGCTGGAGCAAAGGTAGAAAGACAAGATTCATTGCCTGCGTTCATTACTCATCAGGCCTTCTCCTCTAACCACTTGCTCTTTCTCTCCTCTTCCGCTGTCTCTCCTCCTCTTCGTCCCTGTCTCTTGTCCTCTCTTCCTCTCCAGCTTGGTCTTTTTCCCTCTTCCTCTCTAGTTCTGTCTCTTTTCCTCTCCATCTTCCTTTTTCTCTTTCCTCCTCCTCATCCATGTGTCTTTCTCTCTCTGCCTCTCCATGTCTATGTGAGCCTCCACCTTCCCACATAAAACAGTGAGACGTGGGATGGATTTAAGCCCCAGTTTGGTGGCAGGCTTCAGCTTGGTGCACTGAGTGAGCAGCACCCAGAGGAGAGGAGCAGACCAAGGGGATTTCAGTCGTCTAATGGCTGACAAGTCCCTGAATAAGTCCCATTAGGGAAGTCCTGCTGAAAGCTTCCAATACCAAATGACTGCGGCCACTCTAGTCTAGCTCCTTAGTGTAGGCCATCTGAAGCTGGGGTATGTAACTGTATGCTGTGTATGTAGATGTTGTGTATCGAAGACTTTCAAAGTGTTACCTGCAGTAACTATCATATTAATATTAATTTGATTCATTTTGTTGAGGTTTATAATCAAGGGATTATTTATTGGAAATGTATTTTAAAGTGTAAAATATCACAGATGAAGACTAGATTTTTTTTATTGGTGTTTTCTTGCTATGTAACTACTGTACTGGTGGTGCAGACTATGGTGGAGGTATCAGAGAAACCCCCTACCAACTAAACGCCCCTCTCTCTTCTGTCAGAATGTTTTAGACACACAGCCCCCCCTCCCCGCTTCTCAACCCCGTCTGATAACGTGCGTGAAATACGGCGACGTGACATAAACATTATTGACAAACTTGGCTGGACGTTTGGGGCAGTGATCTGGCAGCCAGCAGCAGCGGCCTGATGTGATGTATATTCATCCTTTTATCCCAGTGGTCCCAGAGCACCAGCTCCCTGCTACTACTACCAGCCAGCACCGTGTCATCTCTCCACACTCCAACCACCACACAAATGGATAGTGACACTGATTATGCAAATCTGTATCTTATTTTCCCCAATACCTGCTTTAGGAGCCTGCTACTTTATTGAAGTTGAGATATGGGAATGGGAGAGGGAACCGAGCGCTTCGCCTCCTAACTATAATCTCAGAGAGTTTGAACGTTTCCCTATTTCCTTCCACCCTCATAACAGTCATAACAGTTGTCATGGCGAGGGAAGATCAGATGGAAGGCATGCTTTGATATTTAGGAAGACTTCAGCATCAACCTGAAAGGGACCTAGTGGGGATTATAGTTGCAGTAAAAGGTTGGTTTGTGACAGGCATCGGTCATAGAGCTCAGATATATGTCTCCTCTCATTTACTTAACGGAACATAGCAATACTTTTTTTATGGATTAGTCCTCAAGAGAACATTTCAGAACACTTTTCCCCCCCAGTATGAAACACTGTTGTTTTTTCACTATAAAACCTATTTTTCAGTGATTGGTTTTATTTATTTATTTGTTTATTTAGAAATTTTACCCTATTTTCTCTCCAATTTCGTGGTATCCAATTGTTGTAGTAGCTACTATCTTGCCCCGTACGGGCTCAGGAGAGACGAAGGTTGAAAGTCATGCGTCCTCCGATACACAACCCAACCAAGCCGCACTGCTTCTTAACACATCGCGCATCCAACCCGGAAGCCAGCCGCACCAATGTGTCAGAGGAAACACCGTGCACCTGGCAACCTTGGTTAGCGCACACTGCGCCCAGCCCGCCACAGGAGTCGCTGGTGCGCGATGAGACAAGGATATCCCTACCGGCCAAACCCTCCCTAACCCAGATGACGCTAGGCCAATTGTGCATCACCCCACGGACCTCCCAGTCGCGGCCGGTTACGACAGAGCCTGGGCGCGAACCCAGGGACTCTGATGGCACAGCTGGCGCTGCAGTACAGCGCCCTTAACCACTGCGCCACCCGGGAAGCTGAAAATGTCCCAGTTCTTCCATGGCCAGCATACTCACCAGACATGCCACCTATTAAGAATGTTTGGGATGCTCTGGGCGTGTGTTCCAGTTCCCGCCAATATCCAGCAACTCGCATGATCAGTGAAGTGGAGTGGGACAACATTCCACAGTCCACAATCAACAGCCTGATCAACTCCTTTGACACTTATGCAATGCTTGTAATTATACTTCAGTATTCCATAGTAACATCTGACAAAAATATCTAAAGACACTGAGGCAGCAAACTTAGTGGAAATTAATATTTGTGTCATTCTCAAAACTTTTGGCCACGACTGTACAACCATGATAAACTATAGTACTTACAGTTGAAGTCGGAAGTTTACATACACTTAGTTTGGAGTCAATAAAATCTGTTTTTCAACCACTCCACAAATTTCTTGTTAACAAACTATTTTTTGGCCAAGTCGGTTAGGACATCTACTTTGTGCATGACACAAGTAAATTTTCCAACAATTGTTTTCAGACAGATTATTTCACTTATAATTCACTGTGTCACAATTCCAGTGGGTCAGAAGTGTACATACACTCAGTTGACTGTGCCTTTAAACAGCGTGGAAAATTCCAGAAAAGGATGTCATGGCTTTAGAAGCTTCTGATAGGCTAATTGACATAATTTGAGTCTGCACATGGGGACAAAGATCGTACTTTTTGGAAAAATGTCCTCTGGTCTGATGAAACCAAATTAGAACTGTTTGGCCATAATGACCATTGTTATGTTTGGAGGGAAAAGGGGGAGGCTTGCAAGCCGAAGAACACCATCCCAACCGTGAAGCATATGGTTGGCAGTATCATGTTGTGGGGGTGCTTTGCTGCAGGAGGGACTGGTGCACTTCACAAAATAGATGGAATTATGAGGGAGGAAAGTAAGGACAACGAAGTCAAGGTATTGGAGTGGCCATCACAAAGCTCTGACCTCAATCCGATAGAAAATGTGTGAGCATAACTGAAAAAGCGTTTTCGAGCAAGGAGGCCTGTAAACCTGACTCAGTTACACCTGCTCTGTCAGGAGGAATGGGCCAAAATTCACCCAACTTATTGTGGGAAGCTTGTGGAAGGCTACCCGTTTGACCCAAGTTAAACTATTTAAATGCAATGCTACCAAATACTAATTGTGTGTATGTAAACTTCTGACTCACTGGGAATGTGATGAAAGAAATACAAGCTGAAATAAACCATTCTCTCTACTATTATTCTGACATTTCACATTCTTAAAATAAAGTGGTGATCCTAACTGACCTAAAGACAGGAAATGTTTACTAGGATTAAACGTCAGGAATTGTGAAGAAACTTCGGCGAAGGTGTATGTAAACCTCTGACTTCAACTGTACACCTTTTTCCTTATCTGATGTCCAATGCTCAGTCCCTATATGCTTCTGTGTACCTTGTCATGGATAATACAGTGCTTCAGAAAATATTATTATCCATTGATTTTTTCCCCGTATTTTGTTGTGTTACAGCCTGAGTAAATTGAGATTTTGTCTCACTGGCCTACACACAATAAACAATAATGTCAAAGTCAAATTATGTTTTTCGAAGTATTAATATAAAAAAGAAGGGCACTTATTAGTAGATGGATGAAAAATCTAAAAAGCAGGCATTGAATATCCTTTTGAGCATGGTGAAGTGATTATTTACACTTTGGATGGTGTATCAATACACCCAGTCACTACAAAGATTCCTCCCTCCCTCCCTCCCTCCCTCCCTCCCTCCCTCCCTCCCTCCCTCCCTCCCTCCCTCCCTCCCTCCCTCCCTCCCTCCCTCCCTCCCTCCCGAGGTCAGGTTGTAAACCAGCATTCACAGTGTACGCTGTTTCTCCCTCCCTCCCTCCCTCCCTCCCTCCCTCCCTCCCTCCCTCCCTCCCTCCCTCCCTCCCTCCCTCCCTCCCTCCCTCCCTCCCGAGGTCAGGTTGTAAACCAGCTTTCACAGTGTATGCTGTTTCTCCCTCCCTCCCTCCCTCCCTCCCTCCCTCCCTCCCTCCCTTCCTCCCTCCCTGAGGTCAGGTTGTAAACCAGCTTTCACAGTGTATGCTGTTTCTCCCTCCCTCCCTCCCTCCCTCCCTCCCTCCCTCCCTCCCTCCCTCCCTCCCTCCCTCCCTCCCTCCCTCCCGAGGTCAGGTTGTAAACCAGCTTTCACAGTGTATGCTGTTTCTCCCTCCCTCCCTCCCTCCCTCCCTCCCTCCCTCCCTCCCTCCCCCTCCCTCCCTCCCTCCCTGAGGTCAGATTGTAAACCAGCGTTCACAGTGTATGCTGTTTCTCCCTCCCTCCCTCCCTCCCTCCCTCCCTCCCTCCCTCCCTCCCTCCCTCCCTCCCTCCCTTCCTCCCTCCCTGAGGTCAGGTTGTAAACCAGCTTTCACAGTGTATGCTGTTTCTCCCTCCCTCCCTCCCTCCCTCCCTCCCGAGGTCAGGTTGTAAACCAGCTTTCACAGTGTATGCTGTTTCTCCCTCCCTCCCCTCCCTCCCTCCCTCCCTCCCTCCCTCCCTCCCTCCCTCCCTCCCTCCCTCCCTCCCTCCCTCCCTCCCTCCCTCCCTCCCTCCCTCCCTCCCTCCCTCCCTCCCTCCCTCCCTGAGGTCAGGTTGTAAACCAGCTTTCACAGTGTATGCTGTTTCTCCCTCCCTCCCTCCCTCCCTCCCTCCCTCCCTCCCTCCCTCCCTCCCTCCCTCCCTCCCTCCCTCCCTTCCTCCCTCCCTCCCTCCCTCCCTCCCTCCCTCCCTCCCTCCCTCCCCCCCCTCCCTCCCTCCCTCCCTCCCCCTCCCTCCCTCCCTCCCTCCCTCCCTCCCTCCCTCCCTCCCTCCCTCCCTCCCTCCCCCTCCCTCCCTGAGGTCAGGTTGTGGATGCAGTGTTCACAGTGTATGCTGTTTCTCCCTCCCTCCCTCCCTCCCTCCCTCCCTCCCTCCCTCCCTCCCTGAGGTCAGGTTGTAAACCAGCGTTCACAGTGTATGCTGTTTCTCCCTCCCTCCCTCCCTCCCTCCCTCCCTCCCTCCCTCCCTCCCTCCCTCCCTCCCTCCCTCCCTCCCTCCCTCCCTCCCTCCCTGAGGTCAGGTTGTGGATGCAGTGTTCACAGTGTATGCTGTTTCTCCCTCCCTCCCTCCCTCCCTCCCTCCCTCCCTCCCCTCCCTCCCTCCCTCCCTCCCTCCCTCCCTCCCTCCCTCCCTCCCTCCCTCCCTCCCTGAGGTCAGGTTGTGGATGCAGTGTTCACAGTGTATGCTGTTTCTCCCTCCCTCCCTCCCTCCCTCCCTCCCTCCCTCCCTCCCTCCCTCCCTCCCTGAGGTCAGGTTGTGGATGCAGTGTTCACAGTGTATGCTGATGCTCCAAATTACTGTGTGTGAAATCCTCCCCACTCTCCTGGGCGAGCAGTCATATCACTCTCCTTTCATATCCTCACCCTCTCTGTCTCTCTCTCTCTCTCTCTCACTCTCTCTCTCTCTCTCTCTCTCTCTCTCTCTCTCTCTCTCTCTCTCTCTTTCCCTCCTTCTCTCTTTCCTTCTCCTTCACTTTCTCTCTCTATCTCTCTCTCCCTCCGTCTCTCTCTCCTTCTTGTTCTCTATCTCTCACTCTCATCTGTTCTCTCCATCTCCTGGGCTGTGGATCAGGCTTTCCACTAGAAGCCTATTAGCTGTGTGCAGGGAGAGCACAGAGGAGCTACTATGATAGCAGGTTGTCACTCTGCTCCCCTCTCCTTTATAACTGTATCAGTCATGCTGGCTTGGGGCCTGACTCAATCATCTTATTATGGCCCCATCTCAGCAGAACTGACTGACACTCACACTCTCTCTCTCACACACACACACACACACACACACACACACACACACACACACACACACACACACACACACACACACACACACACACTGTTATTACAGTTTTTCTCAATTGCTAAAACACAATTTCTGAAACCTTGCTCCATTTCCTGAAAACATTAAACACAAAACCTCATCTTCAAGCACTATTTACATAACCTCTGACTCCTCTCGCAAAATGAAACATTCGCCTCAAAACAGTTTAATCTGTGTTCAAAATCAAACACTGCTCTCAAATCATAAACAAAGTGATCAAAATGACATACACTCTCAAGCAGTCAGTAAACAATACACCGAAAAATAGAAAACACATTGTTCAAAACATACAATTCTCAGGGAGAAGTACATTTTAATCAAAAAAAATATTCATTGTCTTTTGATGAACGAAAACATGTTCTATCATAGTAGCTCAAATATGATCAGAAATTACTACTCTGCTTTGCTCTTTGCAATTTCGTTTTTTGTTCTTCCTCCTCCTTGTACCCCTATTTTTACAGTACTGTACCCTGCATCACACAAACTTGTCCTTTGTCTCTGTGATACTGTAATTCTTGTTCTTTGTTGATATGAACCTGCAACCAGTCAAAATCTATTGAGCAGTCAGTACTATTAATAAATGTAAAGCACAATGTTCAGGGCCATACAATTTGTCCATTGCACTGTACTACAGTATACAATGCACTGTGCTACAGTATACAATACTAAAAGGGACAAAAATCAAAGGAGTAAACATGTACTCAATGTGCTTCTTCTTGTCTTTGGGCTGGGTCAGGCCAGAGCCCTTCGTCGACATCACAAGCGATATTGTCCCTCCTGAGGCAACGGGGGAAGAAGCCTCTTGTGTGCCGTATCCAGCCCTGACATGATTCCTCACCTATATCACCACAGGCTAAATCCATGGCTTGCAGCAGATTTACCCAGTTGTAGGGTTGTCTATCATATACTTTCCATCTCCAAGAGGAGAAAAACTCCTCAATCGGATTCAGGAAAGGCGAGTATGGAGGGAGGTACAAGTTCATAAACTGCCCATTAATGTTAAACCATTCCCTTACCTGAGCAGCTCGGTGGAAACTGACATTGTCTCACATAGGTGGGAATGGGATTCTTATATAGCTCTTGACCCTGCTATTCTTGAACCTGCTGCTCAAATAAAATGATCTTAGATTGGCAATAAATCTTAGGAGGTGCTGGGTGTTATATGGGCCCGAGTGTAACATGGTGATGTAGAACACCATGGTTGCTGATAGCAGCACAGATTGTGACCTCGTTGACCAGGGACTTCAACAATGGCCCACTGTCCAATCATGTTTCTGCCTCTCCTTCTCCTCTTTGTCAGATTGAAGCCTGCTTCATCGACAAAGATGAACTCATGGGGTCTGTCCAAGGATTCCAAGTCAAATATTGTCTGTGTAGAAATACAATATGATGTATGTAGGATTTTGTAAGTCGTACAGAGACAGTGCTATACTGTAGAGTACAATTAGGCTTCTGATTCACATACATTGTATGTACTGAAGAGTATTGGCCCCCCAATGGTGGAACAAACTCCCTCACGACGCCAGGACAGCGGAGTCAATCACCACCTTCCGGAGACACCTGAAACCCCACCTCTTTAAGGAATACCTAGGATAGGATAAGTAATCCTTCTCACCCCCCTTTAAGATTTAGATGCACTATTGTAAAGTAACTATTCTACTGGATGTCATAAGGTGAATGCACCAATTTGTAAGTCGCTCTGGATAAGAGCGTCTGCTAAATGACTTAAATGTAAATGTAAATGTAATGTAATGGGGCGGCAGGGTAGCCTAGTGGTTAGAGCATTGGACTAGTAACCGGAAGGTTGCAAGTTCAAATCCCCGAGCTGACAAGGTACAAATCTGTCGTTCTGCCCCTGAACAGGCAGTTAACCCACTGTTCCTAGGCCGTCATTGAAAATAAGCATTTGTTCTTTACTGACTTGCCTAGTAAAATAAAGGTAAAATAAAAAAAATAAAAAAATGTAATTCACATAGTATGTGTTAGTACTGTAGACAATCTGGATTACAGTAAATGTTTCTGAATGTACACTTACTTGCACATACTGAGCTCGCAGTTCTTTCACCCTTGGTGAGTTGCGCTCAAACGGTGTTCTGTATACTTGTTTCATTCTCATCCTGTTACGATGGAGGACATGGTCAATTGTGTAAATGCTCACACTGTCGATTCCCTGGAAGTGTGTGTTGTCTTGTATCACTCGTTCCTGGATTTCTCTGAGTCGTATTGCATTATCTTGAAGGACCATGCCAACTATAACGGCCTCTTGCTCCCGAGTGAATATAGCTGTCCTTCCACCTGCAATTCTACAAAAAGTAGTTGTGCAGTTACAAAACATATTCATGCAGTACAATACATTAACTTTACAAATGTCTATTGAAACAGCTGCATATAGTGTAGTACAGTAAATTTGCAATTACAAAAATACAGTAGTATACTGTACCTGTTCTCTTCTCTGAATATCCTTACTATGGTGGACACAGAGAATCGGCTCAAATTGGGTTCCACTCTAAGTCCTGCTTCCCTCATTGCTCGAATTTCATCAGATATGTCCACTCTTTGTCTTCCTCCACCCCTTCGTCCTTCTCTTCCTCTTTCTTGCCCTCCTCCTCCTCTTCCTCCTCGTCGCCCACCTTGCATACGCACTCGTCCTTGTCCTCTCACATTGTTTCTTCTATCCATTCTCAGACT
Organism: Oncorhynchus keta; assembly: GCF_023373465.1. Classification (NCBI taxonomy): domain Eukaryota; kingdom Metazoa; phylum Chordata; class Actinopteri; order Salmoniformes; family Salmonidae; genus Oncorhynchus; species Oncorhynchus keta. The sequence goes on along the minus strand of NC_068438.1, from coordinate 16,752,335 downwards.
TTCTCCTTCCCACCTTCAACAACCTGTTTGCTCTCTGAACTGGCTTATATTGGTTGTGTTGTATCATTTGAAACAGGTTAAATCAATTTTGAGTGGTTGTGTTCAATCAATGACATGTGTTCTCTATTTGTATTTGATTGTTGCCACTTGTGTTTACCAGTATGGATGACATGTGCATTAGAGTGCAGAATGGGTTTTGAGAATGTGTTTAGAGTTTTGCTGAAAAGTCTTAAGTGAGATCTGCAAATGGTGTTTTACCATGTGAAATGGTTTAAGGTATTGACAACAGACTGCATAATTAGCTAAATGAGTCCAGGCAACTGAGAACTTTAATAATAATAATAATAATAATATGCCATTTAGCTGACGCTTTTATCCAAAGCGACTTACAGTCATGTGTGCATACATTCTACGTATGGGTGGTCCCGGGAATCGAACCCACTACCCTGGCGTTACAAGCGCCATGCTCTACCAACTGAGCCACAGAAGGACCACAGCCAATGGGTTTTGGTGTTTTAGCAATTGAGAAAAACTGTAATGTAAGTCACATTGACATTAATAAATAAATACTATAAATGTGTGCTGTTCAATAAGGCTGGACAGTACAGGGTTAATGTCAGTCACAGCATAGGACAGTATGCTAAAACGCCAATGAACCAAATGAAGACCAGTTGCTGCTTTGGACTCTGAAAACTAAATGTAGTGTTCTATTTATGTCTATGTGATGTTTTCTATGTTATTCCATGTGAGCTTCAGCCTAAACACTGCTGTCACATATGTCTCTCCTAATTTCAGCTGTCACAATATTTCTCCACACTGATGTGATATTCCACAGGCTCAGTGCAGCTATCCACCCTCTGTCACATCACACAGGGACAGGAAACAAAAGACAGAAACGTTCAATTGCATTATGGTCATTATAGGAGAGGTATGATCTCCACCCAGCTTAGAGACCAGCACACACACACCATGGGATCTTAATGTGTGTGGGTGTGTGTATGTGGGGAGGAACCTGCATGGAAACAAAGGGCTTGTCCGTCTCCAGCCCCTCCCCAGCCCCACCCCGCTCCCCCTGCAGTGTGACAGCCTGTGAGCAGAGCAGAGCAGGGCGGGTGACAAGGCGGGTAGTGGGGTGAGTAGGGGGGGCGGGGTGGATCTGGAGGGGCCTGGTCCTCCCCGGTCATCCTTCCTGGTGGTGGGCTGATTAGATTGGGGCCGAAGTCTCCAGCTGGCAGGCAGGACTGGGCTGACACACACACACACACACACACACACACACACACACACACACACACACACACACACACACACACACACACACACACACACACACACGGGCAGGACTGTCTGTGACTGGGTGCTGGCTGCCTGGCTGGCTGGTAGGCCGGCTGGCTGTGTCCCAATCGCTCTTCAGCTCTGACACCTCTGACAGCTTCAGCAAACAGGTTCATTAAATGACATTTCTTACAGCTGCTTCTCTCTCTGGGCTTTGTCAAGCCTCCAGTCTACAGGGGCCCCTTTCTCTCTGGGCTTTGTCAAGCCTTCAGTCTACAGGGGCCCCTCACTGCTTGTTGGTTTAAACCAAGGCTTTGTTGTTCTGACATAATGTTTTGATGTGGGCTGTTTGAAGCGGAGGCTTTTTAGCCTGTGTGTTGTTGCTGGTGAGGCCTTTGGCCTGCTCTGTATTTAGCCCTGTGGCCTGGCCTGCCTGCTCTCTGCAGTAAAGGGTATTACATCCAGGTAGACACACCCGCTCCTATAGTTTTTAATGTAAGGTTGCTCAGGCCATGCATTATAATAGTATTCTATTGTCATTTCTCAGCTGTTTCTGCATATTCTCATCTTTCTTCATCCTGATCTGTTCACAATCTCTCCATTCATCCATCTGTACCTTTCTCTACCTCTCCTTCTCTCCACCTTTCCCTCTCCCCATCTCTCCTTTTCTCCATCTCCCCCCACTCTCCACCTCTCCCTCTCTCCATCTTTCCTCTCCTCTTCCTCCTCCTCAGCAGCTCCCTACTACAGGCGTTCTCTGAGCAGACAGTCTGTCTCTATGACAACTGTTAGAGTCTGGGGTTGCTGATTTGTCAACCTGGGGCAGCACAGGGAGGAGAAACAAAGATGCCACCACCCCTCCCTCCACCACCTCTCCCTCCCTCCCTCACTCCCTCCACTTCTCGCTCCCTCCACCTGCCACCTTCCTCCCTTCACTCCACTCCTCTCCATCTAATCCACTTCTAATTGAGCTCCAGAGACTTTGATGTGGCAGGTAGGTCGAGCCACAGCTATTCCAGGGAGAAATTAAGGCACCGCTGCCTCTCTCCTCACCTCTTCTCCCCTCTCCTCCCCTCCCCCCTTCCCATCCTCTCCTCCTCTGCTCCTGCTTGTCACTGTTTTAAATGAGCATTAGCATTGGACCTAACCTCCCCAGCCCAACATCTCACTCTGCCTCCCTCCCTCGTTCCCCTCTGGACTGTCAGTCAGGCTCGAGCTACATCCCCTCTCTGTGCGTTGTGTTTCGGCTGTTCTCTCTCGCACACCTCCCTGGCTGGTTCTCTTGTCTCTGTCTGTGTCCAGCTACACTGATAAGATGGGAATGTGTGTGATTGTAACCTGGGGAGACTAGGCCGCCCCAAGGGCTCAGACAGTGTTGGACGAGGAAGGAGGGAGGAAGGGGGGAAGGAGGGAGGGAGGGAGGGAGGTGTGTTAGGGGGATCATTCTCACCTGTCACGAAGGCCTCTCTTGATCTCCCTCGGTAGACCTGCTGTCCTAGAGGTGCTGCACACTAATGATCCCCCTCTCCTCATCCCCCTCTCCTCTCCTCTCCTCTCTTTTGCTCACCCCCATCCTTTCCTCTTTCCTCTCCTCTCTCACCCTCTCCTTTCCTCTTCCCTCTCCTCTCCTTTCTCACCCTCTTCATTCTTCTTCCCTCACCTGTCCTCTCCTCTCTTATCTCTCCTCTCCTCTTCCTCCCTCTCCTTTCCTCTTCTCTCTCCTCTTGTCTCTCACCCTTTCCTCTTCTCTCTCCTCTTGTCTCTCACCCTCTCCTTCCCTCTTTCCTCTCCTCTCTAACCCTTTCCTCTCCTCTCCTCTCTCACACGCTCCTTTCCTCTTCCCGCACCTCTCCTCTTCCTCCCTCTTCTCTCTCACCCTCTCCTTCCCTCTTCCCTCTCCTCTCCTCTCTAACCCTCTCCTCTGCTCTCTCATCCTGTCCTTTCCTCTTCCCTCTCCTCTCTCACCCTCTCCTTTTACTCTTCCCGCACCTCTCCTCTTCTCTTTTCTTCTCTTCTCCTCTCTTCTTCTCTTCTCCTCTCCTCTTCCTCCCCCTCCTTTCCTCTTCTCTCTCCTCTCCTTTCCTCTTCTCTCTCCTCTCCTTTCCTCTTCTCTTCTCCTCTCTTCTCTTCTCCTCTTACCCCCCTCCTTTCGTCTTCTCTCTCCTCTCCTTTCATCTCCTCTCTCACCCTCTCCTTCCCTCTTCCCTCTCCTCTCCTCTCTAACCCTATCCTTTCTTCTTCCCTCTCCTCTCCTCTCCTCTGCTCTCTCATCCTCTCCTTTTCTCTTTCCTCTCCTCTCTCACCCTCTCCTTTCTTCTTCCCTCTCTCATCCTCTCCTTTCTTCTTCCCTCTCTCATCCTCTCCTCTCCTCTCCTCTCCTCTCTCATCCTCTCCTTTCCTCTTCCCTCTCCTCTCCTCTCCTCTCTTCTCCTCTCCTCTTCCCTCTCCTCCCTCATCCTCTCCTTTCCCTCTACTCTCCTCTCCTCTCTTCTCATTTCCTTTTCCCTCTCCTCTCGTTTCCTCTTCCCTCTCCTCTCCTCTCCTCTCTTCTTTTCTTCTCTTCTCTTCTTCTCTTCTCCTCTCCTCTTCCTCCCCCTCCTTTCCTCTTCTCTCTCCTCTCCTTTCCTCTTTTCTCTCCTCTCCTTTCCTGTTCTCTTCTCTTCTCCTCTTCCTCCCCCTCATTTCCTCTTCTCTCTCCTCTCCTTTCATCTCCTCTCTCACCCTCTCCTTCCCTCTTCCCTCTCCTCTGTAACCCTCTCCTTTCTTCTTCCCTCTCCTCTCCTCTGCTCTCTCATCCTCTCCTTTTCTCTTCCCTCTCCTCTCCTCTCTCATCCTCTCCTTTCTTCTCTCCTCTCCTCTCCTCTCCTCTCCTCTCATCTCCTCTCCTCTCTCATCCTCTCCTTTCCTCTTTCCTCTCCTCTCCTCTCCTCTCCTCTCCTCTCTTCTCCTGTCTTCTTCCCTCTCCTCCCTCACCCTCTCCTTCCCTCTTTCCTCTCCTCTCTAACCCTCTCCTTCCCTCTTTCCTCTCCTCTCTCACACTCTCCTTTCCTCTTCCCGCACCTCTCCTCTTCCTCCCTCTTCTCTCTCACCCTCTCCTTCCCTCTTCCCTCTCCTCTCCTCTCTAACCCTCTCCTCTCCTCTCCTCTGCTCTCTCATCCTCTCCTTTCCTCTTCCCTCTCCTCTCCTCTCTTCTCCTCTCCTCTTCCCTCTCCTCCCTCATCCTCTCCTTTCCCTCTACTCTCCTCTCCTCTCTTCTCGTTTCCTTTTCCCTCTCCTCTCGTTTCCTCTTCCCTCTCCTCTCTTCTTTTCTTCTCTTCTCTTCTTCTCTTCTCCTCTCCTCTTCCTCCCCCTCCTTTCCTCTTCTCTCTCCTCTCCTTTCCTCTTTTCTCTCCTCTCCTTTCCTGTTCTCTTCTCTTCTCTTCTCCTCTTCCTCCCCCTCCTTTCCTCTTCTCTCTCCTCTCCTTTCATCTCCTCTCTCACCCTCTCCTTCCCTCTTCCCTCTCCTCTCCTCTGTAACCCTCTCCTTTCTTCTTCCCTCTCCTCTCCTCTGCTCTCTCATCCTCTCCTTTTCTCTTCCCTCTCCTCTCCTCTCTCATCCTCTCCTTTCTCCTCTCCTCTCCTCTCCTCTCCTCTCCTCTCCTCTCCTCTCTCATCCTCTCCTTTCCTCTTTCCTCTCCTCTCCTCTCTTCTCCTCTCCTCTTCCCTCTCCTCCCTCATCCTCTCCTTTCCTCTTTCCTCTCCTGTCCTCTCTTCTCCTGTCTTCTTCCCTCTCCTCCCTCACCCTCTCCTTCCCTCTTTCCTCTCCTCTATAACCCTCTCCTTCCCTCTTTCCTCTCCTCTCTCACACTCTCCTTTCCTCTCCTCTCTCACACTCTCCTTTCCTCTTCCCGCACCTCTCCTCTTCCTCCCTCTTCTCTCTCACCCTCTCCTTCCCTCTTCCCTCTCCTCTCCTCTCTAACCCTCTCCTCTCCTCTGCTCTCTCATCCTCTCCTTTCCTCTTCCCTCTCCTCTCTCACCCTCTCCTTTTACTCTTCCCGCACCTCTCCTCTTCTCTTTTCTTCTCTTCTCCTCTCTTCTTCTCTTCTCCTCTCCTCTTCCTCCCCCTCCTTTCCTCTTCTCTCTCCTCTCCTTTCCTCTTCTCTCTCCTCTCCTTTCCTCTTCTCCTCTCTTCTCTTCTCTTCTCCTCTTCCCCCCCCCTTTCGTCTTCTCTCTCCTCTCCTTTCATCTCCTCTCTCACCCTCTCCTTCCCTCTTCTCTCTCCTCTCCTTTCCTCTTCTCTTCTCCTCTCTTCTCTTCTCTTCTCCTCTTCCCCCCCTCCTTTCATCTTCTCTCTCCTCTCCTTTCATCTCCTCTCTCACCCTCTCCTTCCCTCTTCCCTCTCCTCTCCTCTCTAACCCTCTCCTTTCTTCTTCCCTCTCCTCTCCTCTGCTCTCTCATCCTCTCCTTTTCTCTTCCCTCTCCTCTCCTCTCTCATCCTCTCCTTTCTTCTTCCCTCTCTCATCCTCTCCTTTCTTCTTCCCTCTCTCATCCTCTCCTTTCTTCTTCCCTCTCTCATCCTCTCCTCTCCTCTCCTCTCCTCTCCTCTCCTCTCTCATCCTCTCCTTTCCTCTTCCCTCTCCTCTCCTCTTTTCTCCTCTCCTCTTCCCTCTCCTCCCTCATCCTCTCCTTTCCCTCTACTCTCCTCTCCTCTCTTCTCATTTCCTTTTCCCTCTCCTCTCGTTTCCTCTTCCCTCTCCTCTCTCATCCTCTCCTTCCTTCTTCCCTCTCCTCTCCTCTTTTCTTTTCTTCTCTTCTCCTCTCTTCTTCTCTTCTCCTCTCTTCTTCTCTCTTCTCTTCTTCTCTTCTCCTCTCCTCTTCCTCCCCCTCCTTTCCTCTTCTCTCTCCTCTCCTTTCCTCTTCTCTCTCCTCTCCTTTCCTCTTCTCTTCTCTTCTCTTCTCCTCTTCCTCCCCCTCCTTTCCTCTTCCCTCTCCTCTCCTCTCCTCTCCTCTCTAACCCTCTCCTTTCTTCTTCCCTCTCCTCTCCTCTGCTCTCTCATCCTCTCTCATCCTCTCCTCTCCTCTCATCCTCACCTTTCCTCTTCCCTCTCCTCTCCTCTCTTCTCCTCTCCTCTCCTCTTCCCTCTCCTCCCTCATCCTCTCCTTTCCCTCTCCTCTCCTCTCCTCTCTTCTCGTTTCCTTTTCCCTCTCCTCTCGTTTCCTCTTCCCTCTCCTCTCATCCTCACCTTTCCTCTTCCCTCTCCTCTCCTCTCCTCTCTTCTCCTCTCCTCTTCCCTCTCCTCCCTCATCCTCTCCTTTCCCTCTCCTCTCCTCTCTTCTCGTTTCCTTTTCCCTCTCCTCTCGTTTCCTCTTCCCTCTCCTCTCTCATCCTCTCCTTCCTTCTTCCCTCTCCTCTCCTCTCCTCTTCTCTTCTCTTCTCTTCTCTTCTCTTCTCTTCTCTTCTCTTCTCTTCTCTTCTCTTCTCCTCTCTTCTCCTCTTCCCTCTCCTCCCCCATCCTCTCCTTTCCTCTTCCCTCTACTCTCCTCTCCTCTCTTCTCGTTTCCTTTCCCTCTCCTCTCGTTTCCTCTTCCCTCTCCTCTCTCATCCTCTGCTTTCTCCTCTCCTCTCCTCTCCTCTCCTCTCCTCTCCTCTCCTCTCTCTCTCCTCCTCTCATCTCCTTTCCTCTTCCCTCTCCTCTCCTTTCCTCTTCCCTCTCCTCTCCTCTCTTCTCCTCTCCTCTTCCATCTCCTCCCTCATCCTCTCCTCTCCTCTCTCATCCTCTTCCCTCTTTTCTCCTCTCTTCTCCTCTCCTCTCCTCTTCCCTCTCGTCTCTCATCCTCTCTTCCTCCCCCTCCTTTCCTCTTCTCTCTCCTCTCCTTTCATCTCCTCTCCTCACCTCTCCACCCTCTCTCACCCTCTCCTTTCCTCTTCTCTCTCCTCCCCTCTCCTTTCCTCTTCTCTCTCTCTCTCTCCTCTCCTCTCTTCTCCTCTTCCTCCCTCTCCTTTCCTCTTCTCTCTCTCTCTCCTCTCCTCTCTTCTCCTCTTCCTCCCTCTCCTTTCCTTTTCCCTCTCCTCTCTCACCCTCTCCTTTTACTCTTCCCGCCCTCTCCTCTCCTCTTCTCTTTTCTTCTCTTCTCCTCTCTTATCTTCTGCTCTTCTCCTCTCCTCTTCCTCCCCCTCCTTTCCTCTTCTCTCTCCTCCCCTTTCCTCTTCTCTCTCCTCTCCTTTCCTCTTCTCTTCTCTTCTCTTCTCTTCTCTTCTCCTCTTCCCCCCCCTCCTTTCCTCTTCCCTCTCCTCTCCTCTCCTCTCCTCTCTAACCCTCTCCTTTCTTCTTCCCTCTCCTCTCCTCTGCTCTCTCATCCTCTCCTTTTCTCTTCCCTCTCCTCTCCTCTCTCATCCTCTCCTTTCTTCTTCCCTCTCTCATCCTCTCCTTTCTTCTTCCCTCTCTCATCCTCTCCTCTCCTCTTCCCTCTCCTCTCCTCTCTTCTCCTCTCCTCTCCTCTCCTCTTCCCTCTCCTCCCTCATCCTCTCCTTTCCCTCTACGCTCCTCTCCTCTCTTCTCGTTTCCTTTTCCCTCTCCTCTCGTTTCCTCTTCCCTCTCCTCTCTCATCCTCTCCTTCCTTCTTCCCTCTCCTCTCCTCTTCTCTTCTCTTCTCTTCTCTTCTCTTCTCTTCTCTTCTCTTCTCTTCTCCTCTCCTCTCTTCTCCTCTTCCCTCTCCTCCCTCATCCTCTCCTTTCCTCTTCCCTCTACTCTCCTCTCCTCTCTTCTCGTTTCCTTTCCCTCTCCTCTCGTTTCCTCTTCCCTCTCCTCTCTCATCCTCTGCTTTCTCCTCTCCTCTCCTCTCCTCTCATCTCCTTTCCTCTTCCCTCTCCTCTCCTTTCCTCTTCCCTCTCCTCTCCTCTCTTCTCCTCTCCTCTTCCATCTCCTCCCTCATCCTCTCCTCTCCTCTCCTCTCTCATCCTCTTCCCTCTTTTCTCCTCTCTTCTCCTCTCCTCTCCTCTTCCCTCTCGTCTCTCATCCTCTCTTCCTCCCCCTCCTTTCCTCTTCTCTCTCCTCTCCTTTCATCTCCTCTCCTCACCTCTCCACCCTCTCTCACCCTCTCCTTTCCTCTTCTCTCTCCTCCCCTCTCCTTTCCTCTTCTCTCTCTCTCTCTCTCTCTCCTCTCCTCTCTTCTCCTCTTCCTCCCTCTCCTTTCCTCTTCTCTCTCTCTCTCTCTCCTCTCCTCTCTTCTCCTCTTCCTCCCTCTCCTTTCCTCTTCCCTCTCCTCTCTAACCCTCTCCTTTCCTCTTCCCTCTCATCTCTAACCCTCTCCTTCATTCTTCCCTCTCCTCTCCTCTGCTCTCTCATCCTCTCCCTTCCTATTCCAATTTCTCCGCTCTCTCACCCTCCTCTTTCCTCTTCCCGCACATCTCCTCTCTTCTCCTCTCCTCTTCCTCCCTCCTTCTCCTCTTCCTCCCTCCCTCTCCTTTCATCTTCTCTCTCCTCTCCTCTCTCACCCTCTCCTTCCCTCTTCCCTCTCTTCTCCTCTCCTATCTAACCCTCTCCTTTCTTCTTCCCTCTCCTCTCCTCTCCTCTGCTCTCTCATCCTCTCCTTTTCTCTTCCCTCTCCTCTCCTCTCTCATCCTCTCCTTTCTTCTTCCCTCTCTCATCCTCTCCTTTCTTCTTCCCTCTCATCCTCTCCTCTCCTCTCATCCTCTCCTTTCCTCTTCCCTCTCCTCTCCTCTCTTCTCCTCTCCTCTCCGCTTCCCTCTCCTCCCTCATCCTCTCCTTTCCCTCTACTCTCCTCTCCTCTCTTCTCGTTTCCTTTTCCCTCTCCTCTCGTTTCCTCTTCCCTCTCCTCTCTCATCCTCTCCTTTCTTCTTCCCTCTCCTCTCCTCTCCTCTCCTCTCCTCTCCTTTCCTCTTCCCTCTCCTCCCTCATCCTCTCCTTTCCTCTTCCCTCTACTCTCCTCTCCTCTCTTCTCGTTTCCTTTCCCTCTCCTCTCGTTTCCTCTTCCCTCTCCTCTCTCATCCTCTCCTTTCTCCTCTCCTCTCCTCTCCTCTCCTTTCCTCTTCCCTTTCCTCTCCTTTCCTCTCCTCTCTTCTCCTCTCCTCTTCCCTCTCCTCCCTCATCCTCTCCTCTCCTTTCCTCTTCCGTCTCGTCTCCTCTCCTCTCCTCTTCCGTCTTGTCTCTCATCCTCTCTTCCTCCCCCTCCTTTCCTCTTCTCTCTCCTCTCCTTTCATCTCCTCTCCTCTCCACCCTCTCTCACCCTCTCCTTTTCTCTTCTCTCTCCTCCCCTCTCCTTTCCTCTTCTCTCTCTCTCTCTCTCTCCTCTCCTCTCTTCTCCTCTTCCTCCCTCTCCTTTCCTCTTCCCTCTCATCTCTAACCCTCTCCTTTATTCTTCCCTCTCCTCTCCTCTGCTCTCTCATCCTCTCCCTTCCTATTCCCTCTTCTCCCCTCTCTCACCCTCCTCTTTCCTCTTCCCGCACATCTCCTCTCTTCTCCTCTCCTCTTCCTCCCTCCCTCTCCTCTTCCTCCCTCCCTCTCCTTTTGTCTTCTCTCTCCTCTCCGCTCTCACCCTCTCCTTCCCTCTTCCCTCTCTTCTCCTCTCCTATCTAACCCTCTCCTTTCTTCTTCCCTCTCCTCTCCTCTGCTCTCTCATCCTCTCCTTTCCTCTTCCCTCTCCTCTCCTCTCTCATCCTCTCCTTTCTTCTTCCCTCTCCTCTCTCATCCTCTCCTTTCCTCTTCCCTCTCTCATCCTCTCCTCTCCTCTCCTCTCCTCTCCTCTTCTCTTCTCTCCACTTCTCTCTCTCCTCTCCTCTCCTCTCTAACCCTCTCCTTTATTCTTCCCTCTCCTCTGCTTTCTCATCCTCTCCCTTTCTCTTCCCTCTCCTCCCCTCTCCCACCCTCCTCTTTCCTCTTCCCGCACCTCTCCTCTTCTCTTCTCCTCTCCTCTTCCTCCCTCCCTCTCCTTTCCTCTTCTCTCACTCCTCTCCTCTCCTCTCTCACCCTCTCCTTCCCTCTTCCCTCTCCTCTCCTCTCTCACCCTCTCCTTTCTTCTTCCCTCTCCTCTCCTCTGCACTCTCATCCTCTCCTTTCCTCTTCCCTCTCCTCTCCTCTCTCATCCTCTCCTTTCTTCTTCCCTCCCCTCTCTCATCCTCTCCTTTCTTCTTCCCTCTCTCATCCTCTCCTCTCCTCTCCTTTCTTCTTCCCTCTCCTCTGCTCTCTCATCCTCTCCCTTCCTCTTCCCTCTCCTCCTCTCTCTCACCCTCCTCTTTCCTCTTCCCGCACCTCTCCTCTCTTCTCTTCTCCTCTCCTCTTCCTCCCTCCCTCTCCTTTCCTCTCCTTTCCTCTTCTCTCACTCCTCTCCTCTCCTCTCTCACCCTCTCCTTCCCTCTTCCCTCTCCTCTCTCACCCTCTCCTTTCTTCTTCCCTCTCCTCTCCTCTGCACTCTCATCCTCTCCTTTCCTCTTCCTTCTCCTCTCCTCTCCTCTCCTCTCCTCTCCTCTCCTCTCCTCTCCTCTCCTCTCCTCTTCCCTCTCCTCTCCTTTCTTCTTCCCTCTCCTCTGCTCTCCTTTCCTCTTCTCTCTCTCTCTCTCTCTCTCTCTCTCTCTCTCTCCTCTCCTCTCCTTTCTTCTTCCCTCTCCTCTCCTTTCTTCTTCCCTCTCCTCTCCTCTCTCATCCTCTCCATTCCTCTTCCCTCTTCTCCCCTCTCTCACCCTCCTCTTTCCTCTTCCCGCACCTCTCCTCTCTTCTCCTCTCCTCTCCTCTTCCTCCCTCCCTCTCCTTTCCTCTTCTCTCTCCTCTCCTCTCTCACCCTCGCCTTCCCTCTTCCCTCTACTCTCCTATCTAACCCTCTCCTTTCTTCTTCCCTCTCCTCTCCTCTGCTCTCTCATCCTCTCCTTTCTTCTTCCCTCTCTCATCCTCTCCTCTCCTCTCCTCTCCTCTCCTTTCTTCTTCCCTCTCCTCTCCTCTCCTCTCCTCTCCTCTCCTCTCCTCTTCCCTCTCCTCTCCTTTCTTCTTCCCTCTCCTCTGCTCTCTCATCCTCTCCCTTCCCCTTCCCTCTCCTCCTCTCTCTCACCCTCCTCTTTCCTCTTTGCGCACCTCTCCTCTCTTCTCTTCTCCTCTCCTCTTCCTCCCTCCCTCCTTTCCTCTTCTCTCTCCTCTCCTCTCCTTTCCTCTTCTCTCTCTCTCTCTCTCTCTCTCTCTCTCTCTCTCTCTCTCTCTCTCTCTCTCCTCTCCTCTCCTCTCCTTTCTTCTTCCCTCTCCTCTCCTTTCTTCTTCCCTCTCCTCTCCTCTCTCATCCTCTCCTTCCTCTTCCCTCTTCTCCCCTCTCTCACCTCCTCTTTCCTCTTCCCGCACCTCCTCTCTTCTCCTCTCTCTCCTCTCCTCTTCCTCCCTCACTCTCTCTCTTTCCCTCCCTCTCCTCCTCTTCTCTCCTCTTCTCTCTCTCCTCTCCTCTCCTCTCTAACCCATCCTTTATTCTTCCCTCTCCTCTGCTCTCATCCTCTCCCTTCCTCTTCCCTCCTCCTCCTCTCTCACCCTCCCTCTTTCCTCTTCGCGCACCTCTTCTCTTCTCCTCTCCTCTCCCCTCTTCCTCCCTCCCTCCCTCTCCTTTCCTCTTCTCTCTCTCTCTCTCTCTCTCTCTCTCTCTCTCTCTAATCTCTCTCTCTCTCTCTCTCTAATCTCTCTCTCCTCTCCTCTCCTCTCCTCTTCTCTTCTCTCCACTTCTCTCTCTCCTCTCCTCTCCTCTCCTCTCTAACCCTCTCCTTTATTCTTCCCTCTCCTCTGCTTTCTCATCCTCTCCCTTCCTCTTCCCTCTCCTCCCCTCTCCCACCCTCCTCTTTCCTCTTCCCGCACCTCTCCTCTTCTCTTCTCCTCTCCTCTTCCTCCCTCCCTCTCCTTTCCTCTTCTCTCACTCCTCTCCTCTCCTCTCTCACCCTCTCCTTCCCTCTTCCCTCTCCTCTCCTCTCTCACCCTCTCCTTTCTTCTTCCCTCTCCTCTCCTCTGCACTCTCATCCTCTCCTTTCCTCTTCCCTCTCCTCTCCTCTCTCATCCTCTCCTTTCTTCTTCCCTCCCCTCTCTCATCCTCTCCTTTCTTCTTCCCTCTCTCATCCTCTCCTCTCCTCTCCTCTCCTTTCTTCTTCCCTCTCCTCTGCTCTCTCATCCTCTCCCTTCCTCTTCCCTCTCCTCCTCTCTCTCACCCTCCTCTTTCCTCTTCCCGCACCTCTCCTCTCTTCTCTTCTCCTCTTCCTCCCTCCCTCTCCTTTCCTCTCCTTTCCTCTTCTCTCACTCCTCTCCTCTCCTCTCTCAACCTCTCCTTCCCTCTTCCCTCTCCTCTCTCACCCTCTCCTTTCTTCTTCCCTCTCCTCTCCTCTGCACTCTCATCCTCTCCTTTCCTCTTCCCTCTCCTCTCCTCTCCTCTCCTCTCCTCTCCTCTCCTCTCCTCTCCTCTTCCCTCTCCTCTCCTTTCTTCTTCCCTCTCCTCTGCTCTCCTTTCCTCTTCTCTCTCTCTCTCTCTCTCTCTCTCTCTCTCTCTCTCCTCTCCTTTCTTCTTCCCTCTCCTCTCCTCTCTCATCCTCTCCCTTCCTCTTCCCTCTTCTCCCCTCTCTCACCCTCCTCTTTCCTCTTCCCGCACCTCTCCTCTCTTCTCCTCTCCTCTCCTCTTCCTCCCTCCCTCTCCTCTTCCTCCCTCCCTCTCCTTTCCTCTTCTCTCTCCTCTCCTCTCTCACCCTCGCCTTCCCTCTTCCCTCTACTCTCCTATCTAACCCTCTCCTTTCTTCTTCCCTCTCCTCTCCTCTGCTCTCTCATCCTCTCCTTTCTTCTTCCCTCTCTCATCCTCTCCTCTCCTCTCCTCTCCTCTCCTCTCCTCTCCTCTCCTCTCCTTTCTTCTTCCCTCTCCTCTCCTCTCCTCTCCTCTCCTCTCCTCTCCTCTCCTCTCCTCTCCTTTCTTCTTCCCTCTCCTCTGCTCTCTCATCCTCTCCCTTCCTCTTCCCTCTCCTCCTCTCTCTCACCCTCCTCTTTCCTCTTTGCGCACCTCTCCTCTCTTCTCTTCTCCTCTCCTCTTCCTCCCTCCCTCCTTTCCTCTTCTCTCTCCTCTCCTCTCCTTTCCTCTTCTCTCTCTCTCTCTCTCTCTCTCTCTCTCTCTCTCTCCTCTCCTCTCCTCTCCTCTCCTTTCTTCTTCCCTCTCCTCTCCTTTCTTCTTCCCTCTCCTCTCCTCTCTCATCCTCTCCCTTCCTCTTCCCTCTTCTCCCCTCTCTCACCCTCCTCTTTCCTCTTCCCGCACCTCTCCTCTCTTCTCCTCTCCTCTCCTCTCCTCTTCCTCCCTCCCTCTCCTCTTCCTCCCTCCCTCTCCTCTCCTCTTCTCTCCTCTTCTCTCTCTCCTCTCCTCTCCTCTCTAACCCACTCCTTTATTCTTCCCTCTCCTCTGCTCTCTCATCCTCTCCCTTCCTCTTCCCTCTCCTCCCCTCTCACCCTCCTCTTTCCTCTTCGCGCACCTCTTCTCCTCTCCTCTCCTCTTCCTCCCTCCCTCCCTCTCCTTTCCTCTTCTCTCTCTCTCTCTCTCTCTCTCTCTCTCTCTCTCTCTCTCTCCTCTCCTCTCCTCTCCTTTCTTCTTCCCTCTCCTCTCCTTTCTTCTTCCCTCTCCTCTCCTCTCTCATCCTCTCCCTTCCTCTTCCCTCTTCTCCCCTCTCTCACCCTCCTCTTTCCTCTTCCCGCACCTCTCCTCTCTTCTCCTCTCCTCTCCTCTCCTCTTCCTCCCTCACTCTCCTCTTCCTCCCTCCCTCTCCTCTCCTCTTCTCTCCTCTTCTCTCTCTCCTCTCCTCTCCTCTCTAACCCACTCCTTTATTCTTCCCTCTCCTCTGCTCTCTCATCCTCTCCCTTCCTCTTCCCTCTCCTCCCCTCTCTCACCCTCCTCTTTCCTCTTCGCGCACCTCTTCTCTTCTCCTCTCCTCTCCTCTTCCTCCCTCCCTCCCTCTCCTTTCCTCTTCTCTCTCTCTCTCTCTCTCTCTCTCTCTCTCTCCTCTCCTCTCCTCTCCTCTCCTCTCCTCTCTCACCCTCTACTTCCCTCTTCCCTCTCCTCTCCTCTCTCACCCTCTCCTTTCTTCTTCCCTCTCCTCTCCTCTGCACTCTCATCCTCTCCTTTCCTCTTCCCTCTCCTCTCCTCTCTCATCCTCTCATTTCTTCTTCCCTCCCCTCTCTCATCCTCTCCTTTCTTCTTCCCTCTCTCATCCTCTCCTCTCCTCTCCTCTCCTCTCCTCTCCTCTCCTCTCCTCTCCTCTCCTTTCTTCTTCCCTCTCCTCTCCTTTCTTCTTCCCTCTCTTCTCTCACCCTCTCTTCTCCTTGTGTTAGTGTTGATGGGTGTAACCCAAAGGCCTGTTCTTTCTGTTTTTTTTACACCCTGGTTGTGGGTTGCAGACCATCTGAAATAGGTGTTAAAGACACAGAGGTGAATCTGGAGTGGGAAATAGAATATTTAGAGACAATATAAGTTTCCAACCTTGCTGCAACATAGCACCTCTTCTGTGTGTCACAATGTAAATCCTTTGTGTGGTCTCTTTCCCCTCCTGTTCCTTTCCTCCTCCCCCCCTCTATTTTCCTCTCCTCTCTGCAGGTCCTGGCATACTCAGAGGGTCTGCATGGTAAATGGATGTTCAGTGAGATCAGAGCGGTCTTCTCCAGGCGATACCTGCTCCAGAACACTGGCCTGGAGGTCTTCATGGCCAACAGGAGTAAGCATCACACACACTCACTACGTCCCAAATAGCACTCTATTCCCTATATTGTGCACTACTTTGGAGCCGAGCCCGTAGTGCACTACATAGAGAATAGGGTGTCATTATGGACACAGCCACACTCTTCTCTCATATGTGTCCTGTTTGCATTCTGATGATGATATGTAATAAACTGCTTCTCTTAACCACTTTAACATAGAATGAATACAGTTTTGTTATCTCTCCTCCCAGCGTCAGTGATGTTTAACTTCCCAGACCAAGCCACAGTGAAGAAGGTGGTCTACAGTCTACCCAGGGTCGGAGTAGGAACCAGCTATGGCCTACCACAAGCCAGGTAAACCATACACCTACATTCACATGCATACACACACACACCTACATTCACATGCATACACACACACACCTACATTCACATGCAAACACACACACATCTACACACAAACACAGACACATCTACACGCAAACACACACACACACACCTACATTCACACACACACACACACACACACACACACACACACACACACACCTACATTCACACGCACACACACACACCTACATTCATACGCAAACACACACACACCTACATTCACACGCAAACACACACACACACCTACATTCACACGCAAACACACACACACACCTACATTCACACGCAAACACACACACACACACCTACATTCACACGCGCAAACACACACACACCTACATTCACACGCAAAACACACACACCGACATTCAAACGCAAACACACACACACTCCATTCACACGCAAACACAACACACACACACACACACACACACACACACACACACACACACACACACACACACACACACACACACACACACACACACACACACACACACACACACACACACACACACACACACACACACACACACACACACACTTACATTCACACGCAAACACACACACACCTACATTCACATGCAAACACACACACACCTACATGCACACGCACACACACACACACACACACACACACACACACACACACACACACACACACACACACACACACACACACACACACACACACACACACACACACACACACACACACACACACACATACCTACATTCACACACGCAAACACACATACACACACTTACTTACCTTCACACGAAAACACACACACACACACTACATTCACACGCAAACACACACACACACACCTGCATTCACATGCAAACACATACACACACACACACACCTACACATACACACGCAAACACACACACCTACATTCACTCGCAAACACAAACACACACACACACCTACATTCACACGCACACACAAACACACACACACACCTACATTCACACGCACACACACACACCTACATTCACACGCAAACACACACACACACACACCTACAATCACACGCAAACACAAACACACACACACACACCTACATTCACATGCAAACACACACACACATCTACATTCACACGCAAACACACACACACACACACACACACACACCTACATTCACACGCAAACACACACACACATTTACATTTTTTAGTTCATGAAACATTTTGTTTGGTCTTTGCAATTCCTCATCTATCTTACTAGCTCCAGAGTAGTATTGTGTAATGCAATGTGTCCAATTTATTTTCAGGGTGTGTATTGTTAGTCTCCCCACATAACCCCTTTGTGTGGTGGAGTGTGGAGCCGGCCCTGTCAGCAGCTGACCCTGCCTGCAGCAGAGACATTCTAAATCCCATTGCTCCTGTCATTGGAGTGAGTGGTCATTGACCCTGACTGAACTGATCTAATTCTCTAAGTGAAGTTTATAGCACAGAACTGCAACCTGCCTGCATTTCTGACCACACAGTAAAATACACAGAAGGAGACGGACGACAGTCCCTTCACCTTACCTACACTCTGTCATTAATTACCACAAAACACATATCTATTGTTAGCTATCAGTTAGCTAGAGTTAGCTATTGACTGGCTAGTGTTAGCTATCTGCTGTTAGCTAGTGTTATCTGTCAGCTAGTGTTAGCAATCTGCTAGTGTTAGCAATCTGCTAGTGTTAGCAATATGCTAGTGTTAGCAATCTGCTAGTGTTAGCTAGTATTGTTAGCTATTCTAGTGTTAGTTATCAGTCAGTTAATTAGTGTTAGCTATTGTTTTGTATAGTGTTAGCAATTGGTGTTAGCTATTGATTGGCTAGTAGTTTTAGCTATTATTAGCTATTGTTTGCCAGACTATGGTCTGGCCTATAACTTGACATTAAGACTGAGAGGTTTTTTAGAAACAGCCTCCATCCAACTCTTGATTCTCACCATGTGTTGAGTTGAAGTCACATCAAGGCCTGCAGGACTCTGACACTTTGGTCATGGCAGTAGAATGCTCCAGTTTCACATGCGGATGAAGTTGTCACACTGTGCCAGTGTGTGGTGCGCTGAGCTCTGACTGAATGATTGCCTTTCTGGGAGTGTTGGTCTTTAGCTGGTCAATGTCTGTCTGGTTGTACACTTTGGTTTCTTGAGTACACTTTCAAACCCCTTAAATAAACCTCATTGGTTTGAATGAGCCCTGTTCAAAAGTAGTGCATTACATAGGGAAAGGGATGGCATTTTGGATACAACCTAAGGTTTTTCTTCCTCTGTTGTTGTGCAGGCGTATCTCCATGGCGACGCCCCGGCAGCTCTTCAAGTCGTCCAACATGACCCAGCGCTGGCAGAGGAGGGAGATCTCCAACTTCGAGTACCTCATGTTCCTCAACACCGTCGCAGGTCAGCATCCCTTCTCCTCCCTTTTTCCTCCTCTCTCTTTTCTCAGTCTCCTCCTCCCTCCTCTTTTCCCTCCTCCCTTTCTCCCTCTCTCCTATGCCCTCTCCCCCTCATCTTGGAGGGATCCATGTTGTTGTGTTGAGCAGATGAATGTAGTGTATGTTGTTGTTGACTGTTAAAACACGCATTCAGGGCCTACAGGTAAGTTGTCTTTGTTTAAGGAGTAGGATGCTCTGTTCAGTGTTCAGTTCACTCGTAAACAGTAAGCAGTAATACTGTTCGTACTGTAGGTAGCCTACACTTCACTGTTCATGTGGAGGAATAGGACTTTTATTTGAAGAAAGAAAAGAAGGAAAATGGAAGCGAGATCACACATCCTCCAGGATAATTAGGGGTTGTGTGTGTGTGTGTGTGCACACGTCTTTGTCGCCTCTCTGATCTGAACTGTGACTAACTGGAGAACGAGAGCGCCTGGCGCACCACTCCTCTCTGTGGGGTGTCACATCCCTCGCTCCCTCGCTCGCTGCAGTCATGCATATTTATATTTATCTGTGGCGTGAGTTCGATACATTATTGTCATCTAATTAGATGTACGGCAGACAGAAAAACATGGTGGAAATTCATTAAAAATGTGTGGTAATGACCTGAGCTGCCAAAAGTGTCAGGGAGGTGGGGTGGAAGACAGGAGGGGATGGAGGGAAGAGAAGAAGGAGAGGAGGGGTGGTGGAGGAGCGGAAGAGAGGTGTTAACGTGCAGCCAGTGCTCTTCTAATTAAACACTATTCTACTGGTATTAACATTCTGACACTTCAGAGTGTGTGTATCATCCTGACACTTCAGAACAAGCTGGAACTCTACCCACAATGCACCACACCACCACCCTTGTCTCCCCCCTGCACCCTCACACCCACCTCACCCCCTCACCTCTGTTTTTCCATACACCACCACCCTAGAATAGCACTGACACATCTACCCACACCACACCACACTGCCATCCCTATCTACCTCCTACACTCTTACACCCTCACTCCTGTCTCATCCATACACCCTCACATACAGGACCCCCCTCTCCCTCTTACACCCTCACCGAAGAACAGGAACAGGCTACAGCAGAGTTAAATCTACTCACACCATTATCTCCCCAAGCGAATGCCTAGGCTTAAACTCAGTGTGCTAATGCAGTCTTGTGACATGCAAGACACTTGGGTACGAACCCAGTCTGTTACAGCAGCTCTGGGAATGAACGGTGTGCATCACCCCGGGGCATGTGTGTGGTTTTAGATCTGTAATATCCATAACACCTTGCTCTTACCCTAACCCACTACCATATTGTGTCATCACTTTCTGCATTTACATTTTGGTCATTTAGCAGAATCTCTGATCCAGAGTGACTTACAATCGCCTTAACCACTCGAACCCTAACCCAGCATCATAATGTACCATTCACAACACCCAGATCTAACCCTAATGATTGTCTATACATCACAGCAGCAGCAGAACCACCCTTCCATTAAACTACATTAACCACTCAGCAGCCATCTTATTTGCTGTGGGAACTTCTGTGTACTAATCTAGTACATTATCATTTGCATTTTTAACATCCCTATTTGGGTATGACGTGTTTCTGTCAGAGGAAGTAAGGGTAGCACCCAGGGACACACAGAGCCGAGAGGTTGGGGACAGAGCAGAACATTGCAGAGTAGAGCAGAGAGGCTAGTCTGAGAGGTTGGGAGGCTAGCAGGCTAGGAGGCTAGGGGGATGGGAGGCTATGGGGTTGGAAGGATGGGAGGCTAGGGGGTGGGAGTGGGTTGGGAGGCTAGGGGGTTGGGAGGTCGGGAGGCTAGGGGGTTGGGAGGATGAGAGGCGAGGGGCTGGGAGGATGAGATGCTAGGGGGCTGGGAGGATGGGAGGCTAGGGGGCTGGGAGGATGGGAGGCTGGTAGATTTTGGCTTGGATGTGTTTCAGGAAGCAGAGTGCTGCTGTGTGACTGATGGCTCTGTAAAGATGAAATAGCTGTAGCATTATCTTTGTTGCAGCCTCAGGTCAAGCCTCATCTTTCACTGAGGTACTGTGTGTGTGTGTGTGTGTGTGTGTGTGTGTGTGTGTGTGTGTGTGTGTGTGTGTGTGTGTGTGTGTGTGTGTGTGTGTGTGTGTGTGTGTGTGTGTGTGTGTGTGTGTGTGTGTGTGTGTGTGTGTGTGTGTGTGTGTGTGTGTGTGTGAGACACCATAGTGTTGTTAGAAGAAAAATGTATTGCTGTTTAAACTCTAAACCGTCAGCTTGGAGTGCAGCATGGAAACTTCTCTGTCTACAAACCAAACAAAACTCACTTCAAACCAAACACCTATCACACTGCTGCACATCATCTCACACTAAACTAAGGAAAAGGGTTTTGAATGTCTATCTTGCAGTACCTTGGATTTAATTGAAATTTGTGATTTAATGCATAATTTGATTAAAATAGGTTTAGTTTATTAAAACGATTGTGTCGGTGCTGATAGTGGTCTCCTGTCCTGTTTGACTGGCTGTTGTGGGTTTGCTGCTAGTTTGTAATACTGCTTTATAATAAGTTGTTGATATCACACCATCACACCCATGGCTTTGTTCTCTGATTGGACCGGCTCATAATAGTGCATTCTGATTGGACCAGCTAATTGTGGTGTCTTCTGATTGGACCAGCCCATAGCAGTGCTTACTGATTGGACAGCCAATAGCAGTGTCTTCTGATTGGACCAGCCCATAACAGTGTCTTCTGATTGGACCAGCCCATAACAGTGTCTTCTGATTGGACCAGCCCATAGCAGTGTAAATTAGAGAGGACTTGTGGCGACATGGAATGATGAGGAACTCCTCATGGTTCTCATGGCTGAGTTAGGGTTCCATCTGAAAACCATCATCCCACTGGAGGGGAAAACTAAGCTCTCACATCTGCATGTGGGCACTGCCATGGCTGAAGTATCCATGGTAACCACCACAGGATGTCCAATCAGCAGACTAGCCTGGTGGTGTCACATGAGGCGTGCTCAACGACAACACGGTGACTTGGAGAACAGTTCTATATCTCTGTAATTACATACACCACAGACTACATATAGACACTACACACACTACATAGAGTATACACACTACACACACACTTCATATATACCACGTCAGGAGACCCCTTCACTCCTAACCATGGGTGTATACTCCCTCTCCGGCCTCTAGGTCATCAGGCTGCTGATTATCCTGCACGCTTGTCTCACCCATCGTCTCAAGCACCTGCGCCTCATGACACTCACCTGGACTCCATGACCCCCTTGATTATCTTCCCTATATCTGTCACTCCCCTTGGTTCCTCCCTCAGGTGTTATTAACTCTGTTTTCATGTCGGTGCGTTGTTTGTGTTTCATGTTTACTGTTTTGTTTATTTATTAAAACAATCACTACCTGAACTTGCTTCCCGATTCTCAACGCAGACGTCACATTGAGTCATGTGCGGGGTCGTGGAGGGGAGATGCTGCACATGTCAAGAAAGTTTTTGTTTTGTTCAATCAGTAGCACACATAATCTACATTTCTCGTGTGTTTGTGTGTGTCTTTGTGGTTTTTGTGGTGTATGTATTTTTTGACAACTGCCAGGTTAAAAATGACCCTAAGACAATCTTTGTACCCTGGTGGTGTACAGCTTTCATGGAAATATGAACAAAGGGAATGTTTCACTTTTTCTAATGTTGGGGTCACTCTAGGAAAAGTAATCAAATTTCAAGTTGAAAAAATATAATTGTTTCTTTTTATTGTTTCAGCCTTAGGCCTATATATCACGGTCGCCATGCATATGAACTAACAGGCTATAGAGCAAACAATACTATTATCACAACACAGGTTGTAATATGTTTTTTTCTCCCCTGGCTTGGCTTCCCCAGTGAATTTACCCATGCACTGCTACTGCCCTGAGTACAGATCACAAAGATCTCCCCCACCACACAAGCCCGAGGGGGTGCAAGACCGGACAGGAAGAAAACGTCAGTGACTCAACCCACTCAAGTCGAGTATAGCGGGGAAAAAGCCTGGAACGACGTGATGCACCCCTCTTAGGGACGGCATGGGAGAGAACTAGCAAGCCAGTGACTCAGCCCCCGTAATAGGGTCAGAGGCACACACTAAGGCCTCCACACAGAGAGCAGACTGAGGACTATATTAGCGGCTGTGTCATCCTCCCAGACAGGAAGTTACTCTGTTAGAAACAGGAAGCTGACCTGAGAAGAGTCTGATGGAATGCTCTGGTGGAATGTTGCATGCTGGGTCACCAAAGTAACCTAAGCCTTGTGTGTACCCCACAGTTCTCCCCTGTATCCCGCAGATCTCATCCCTCACACATCCTCCCCTGCACCACCTCATCCCCTCCTCTTTTCTCTCACAGAACTTATCTAACAGACTTCTGTCTCTGTCTGTCTGTCTGTCTGTCTGTCTGTCTGTCTGTCTGTCTGTCTGTCTGTCTGTCTGTCTGTCTGTCTGTCTGTCTGTCTGTCTGTCTGTCTGTCTGTCTGTCTGTCTGTCTGTCTGTCTGTCTGTCTGTCTGTAGGGAGGACCTACAATGATCTGAACCAGTACGCCGTGTTTCCCTGGGTTCTCACAAACTACGAGTCCGAGGAGCTGGACCTCACCCTGCCGGGCAACTTCAGAGATCTCTCCAAGGTACTGTCATTTGGGGGATAAGCACAGGAGTGGTGAGGGTCTCAGTCAGCAAGGGAATTTGCAGACATCATAATGCATACATCAAGTGCTCAGTCTGAACCCAGCGCTGGAATGTAGAGAAGGAACTGATAGTTTAACATCACCGCTGGTCCTAACACTGGAACACCACATATTCACTATATAAATCACTACATTTGACCAGTCCCAACAGGGCTCTGGTCAAAAGTGGTGCATTAAATAGGGAAAAGGGTGCCATTTGGAACGCAAACATAACATCCTAACAGATCCCAACCTTGGAATAGCAGCTTAACTGTCTCTGCTCTGTTTGGTACTGTATCGCCTAGGCACAAACTGAATGTTCAATTGTCTATGCTCTGTTTGGCATGGTACTGTCCTCGACCATCAACAGTAGGAGAGTTTTTAGTGTCTGTATGATGAGGGCTTCTGGCCCTGTTTAACTTCCTAGCAGCTCTCTCTCTCTCTCTCTTTATCTCTTTCTCTCTCTCTATCTCTCTAAAACTCAGACTCACTGACCTGAAAACAATCTCATTCCTGTCTGAGCTTTCCTTCTCTCTCACGCTATCGCTCGCTCCTTACCCCGTTCCCTTTCGCCCTCAAAGTGCCGACTCCCTGACTCTTTCTGAGCTTCATTTTCACATGAACGTTTTTTTAAACCAATTTTCACCTCAGATCCCAGACAAATGTTTGCTAGGGAGAGAGGGAAGCAGAAGGACAAGCAGGGAGGCAGGGAGGAAAGAAGGGGAAAGCAGGGGGGAAGGAGGGGAAAGCAGGGGGGAAGGAGGGGAAAGCCGGGAGGGAAGGAGGGGAAAGCAGGGGGAAGGAGGGGAAAGCCGGGAGAGAAGGAGGGGAAAGCAGGGGGTAGGAGGGGAAAGCCGGGAGGGAAGGAGGGGAAAGCAGGGGGGAAGGAGGGAAAAGCAGGGGGGAAGGAGGGGAAAGCAGGGGGAAGGAGGGGAAAGCAGGGGGGAGGAGGGGAAAGCAGGGGGAAGGAGGGGAAGCAGGGGGAAGGAGGGGAAAGCAGGGGGAAGGAGGGGAAAGCAGGGGGGAAGGAGGGGAAAGCAGGGGGAAGGAGGGGAAAGCAGGGGGGAGGAGGGGAAAGGAGGGGGAAGGAGGGGAAAGCAGGGGGAAGCAGGGGAAAGCAGGAGGGAAGGAGGGGAAAGCAGGGGGAAGGAGGGGAAAGCAGGGGGAAGGAGGGAAAGCAGGGGGAAGGAGGGGAAAGCAGGGGGAAGGAGGGGAAAGCAGGAGGGAAGGAGGGGAAAGCAGGGGGAAGGAGGGAAAGCAGGGGGGAAGGAGGGGAAAGCAGGGGGGAAGGAGGGGAAAGCAGGGAGGGAAGGAGGGAAAAGCAGGGGGAAGGAGGGGAAAGCCGGGAGGTAAGGAGGGAAAAGCAGGGGGTAGGAGGGAAAAGCAGGGGGTAGGAGGGGAAAGCCGGGAGGGAAGGAGGGAAAAGCAGGGGGTAGGAGGGGAAAGCAGGGGGAAGGAGGGGAAAGCCGGGAGGAAGGAGGGAAAAGCAGGGGGAAGGAGGGAAAAGCAGGGGGGAAGGAGGGGAAAGCAGGGGGGAAGGAGGGGAAAGCCGGGAGGGAAGGAGGGAAAAGCAGGGGGGAAGGAGGGAAAAGCAGGGGGGAAGGAGGGAAAAGCGGGAAGGAGGGTATAGGAATGAGAGAGATTCACGATGAAAACAAGAAATAACCATAACTTAAGCACAGTGAATACACTTCCCTCCTAACAGTAGTCTGTAAGGGTAATCTTCTCTGCACCAGTTTCACCCCAGCCAGTCTAGAAAGTCACTGTGTGAAAATTTCTACTCAGCCCTGTTGGAATTGAAAAAGACAACATTTGGTTTGAGTTGTTCAGGTAGGTAGTATAGTGGGTGATCCAGTATAATTCAGTGTTCACTCTGGCAGCAGGTCTACACACACACACACACACACACACACACACACACACACACACACACACACACACACACACACACACACACACACACACACGCAGCTTTCCTGTGTCTTCCTGCTGTCGTTTCTGCTCTTGTCACCCTGTGGCGGCTTCAGTCTGTACACAGCCAGGTGGGCCGTGTGTGTGTGTGTCTGAGAGAGCCCGAGCCCTCTGGCCCGGGGAGACAGTTATGTATTGTAATGTATTCCAGTGACATCCTCCCATGCTGTTTACAGGCTGAGCTGCCTTCATTACCATGAGTTCACAGGCCTCTGTCTCCTGACAGTTGTCCTTGAAACCCCAGGGCTCACACACTCACATGTACACACACACACATACTCACACATGTACACACACACACCTCCAACCCCAGGGCTTCTACCTCCAGAGGTACCCGCTAGTAAAGGACTGAACTATAAATGAAGGGGATTGATTTCTCTAATATAAACAGATTAGATAAAGAGCAGGGGGGAGTGAGGAAATAGGGAGGAACTCTGAGAGATACAGTAAGTCTTTTGAACAGACTCATGTAAAACTACCTTACTCTGAAACACAAACATCTTCCTATATAGTGCTCTACTTTTGACCAGGCCCTATGGGGCGCTGGGCGAAACTAGTGCACTATGCTGGGAATACAGTTCCATTTGGGAAGCAGCCATCCAGTGATATTTTGGGTGCCAGTACCAGCAGGCTATGTCCTATAGCTCCTGGATGATATACCACTTAATCCTCTCACACACCTACACACACCTGCACACACCTACACACACCTGCACATGCCTGCAATTTACCCGTTGATCAGTCAGCAAGTCATCCGTGTTAAATCCAACTGAACAGAGTGTTCTCTGCCTCAGGGCTGTAGTGGAGCATTCCTACTGTCAGATCACAGGCCTGTGGAGCACACACACACACACACAACCATACACACACACCCGATATGTCAGCGGTACAGTTGTGTGGTGGAGCGGTTCATTAGGCTTTAATGATTATTTCCTGCTGACTGACAGGTGGCTGATGGGAAAGGGAAGCTCATCTCCTCATACCTGTTAGTTGATGGAGTGGAAACGCTGATAATCCTATATGAAGGCATACTGAGCGTGCTCTTCTTAACAATCTAGAGCTTTATCACGGATGTTGTTCTACCTTCTTTTGTGTGTCTCTGAAAGGAAGACACTGACTCTGTAAAAACTTCTCTCAGGGAGGAACAGCCAAAGCTGTGAAGTGACAGCAGACATATGTCCCTGATCTACTTGACCTCATAGCTACTGTTATGAAACGGAGAGGTAGTGGGAGCTTGTCCGTGGTGGTCTTCGGACCTGCAACCTTATGAACCAGAACCCTTCCCGTTTTCGATGGCTCCAAGACATCTAGCGCCCTTGGAAAAGTTGATATATTTACATTTCACATTTTAGTCATTTAGCAGATGCTCTTATCTTAGAGCAAACTCTGGCGTTCGCAAGTGCCTTGCTCTACCAAATGAGCCACACAGGACCATAATGTGCACATATATGTGCTTATGAACGCAGGGCAGCTACGCTATTATACTGTGTTTACTATTGTGAAGTTACATTAATTTGCCTTCTCTGCTTAGTTGTTGTAGCAAATCCTATTCATGTTTTTAAAAGAGTTAACAAAAGTTGTTGCTGAAAAGTTTATTGTGATTGTCGGAGCGAATGTTAGGAATGTAGCTAGCTACATAGACAACTCTGGAGATTTAGTTGTGCTAGTCGTGCATCACTGTATCAATTTTTTAAAGATTGCAACTGAACTTCAGAAATCCTATACCATGAGAGAAACCACCCAAATGAAGAACTCTGAAGAACTAGATTGTAGCTGTTCAAGGTGCTTCTTCTGACAATCCCCAGAGAGAAAACAAGTGTGACTCCTCCTGACAGTTCCGCTGCACTGTACCGTGATGTCATTTCCATTTAAATATAAAATGCAGTATGTGTGTCTCCTCGGGAGTTAGCCTAGATATTACCACACGAACTGCAGAACTTTCTCTTTCTGTGTTCCACACACCAACACACACACACACACACACACACGCTCCTCTTGGATCCTCCACTTTGGGGTCTCTACTCTCTGCAGTCAGAGAATGATCCTAATTACATGTGATGAGTGGTTTATCTAGTGTAGCATGTGACAGCCCTATAATCCAACAGCGAGGTTTGATCATGTCTTGTTTTGTGGTGAAGGTAGATATCACTAGGTCAGGTGTTATTTATGGGAGTGAACTCAGAAGGAGCTAAATGCAGAGCTGTCTAAAGCACTTGTTTTTATTGTCTCCTTATCATGTCCTGTATTTACATAACCACCTGGGAATAGGGAGCTGGTGATTACTGTGTATTAGAGGAAAGGTAGAGAATTTTTTGTTGTTGTCAGTACTCTACCCCACTAACCAGCCATGGAAGGGGGTCCCATATGGCACCCTATTACCTATATAGTGCACAACTTCTGACGAGGACCCTATATCCCTATCTCCCACACAGTATCTATTTTAGCACTTTAACTTGCTAACATTAGCATCAAAAATTAGCACCATGGTTCTATCAATTAACCTTAAGTAACTTAGTTGCTACTAGAATCAACACACTTAACATTCCTGGTTGCTTTAAAGTGTGTTTATGTCAAGAAATCAATTAAATACCACGTTGTAGCAAAGTTAGCTGGGTAGCTAGCTGTCACACATCAACAACAGAGAAGGTCGGAGTATAACCAGAGATGTATGTTGTTTTGTTTGAGTGAACTAGCCAAACATTTTTATTATCCAAATGGTACCCTATGGACCATGGTCAAAAGTAGTGTACTATATAGGGAATAGGGTGCCAGATTGATGGTGCTGCATGCATGTGAAAGGCTTAGAGCTTTAGAAGGGCCTTATGGTCACTTAAGACCCAACACTATCTACCATGTTAACAGCTTTTTAATGTCTTACTAATGAGCTAGTTTAGCAGGCTAAAGCCCTCATATCTTTTTATAGGCTAAGAGCTGTCTGTGAGGGTGACAGAGGAAGCCATGCGGAGTAAATCACCTTCTGTGGGTTGACGAACGGTGGCAATTCAACATGTAGACAAGTCTGGAAATGAAAAGAAAACGACGGCCGATGTTCTGTGGAGATATGATGTACACCTGTTGCTTTTAACCGTTGGTCTGCACAGTTTTTTCCACGCTGCTAGGTTTAATGGAAATATTCATATTGACAGTCTCTTTGTATTTGGGGTTCTTAGCTAGCTATCAGACCGCGTTAGCTGTGAGACCAAGTTAGCTATGAGACCAAGTTAGCGATGAGATCATAATAGCTGTGAGACCATGTTAGCTGTGAGACCACGTTAGCTATGAGACCACGTTAGCTGTGAGACCATATTAGATTTGAGACCATGTTAGCTGTGAGACCATGTTAGCTGTGAGGCCATGTTAGTTATGAGACCGTATTAGCTGTGAGGCTACGTTAGCTATGAGACCATGTTAGCTGTGAGACTATGCTAGCTATGAGACTATGTTAGCTGTGAGACCATGTTAGCTGTGGGACCATGTCAGCTGTGAGACCATGTTAGCTGTTGAAACCCAGTCCGTCCTATTAGCTGTCTGTGCCGTCCAGCTGCAGCTATGATTGGGCTAAGCTGACTGAGACCAGCCTGGTTCCTCCTGGACGTTTAACAACCTGTTTGACTTCCTGTAGCCAACAGCCCAATCACAGCCGGCCCCAGACGCCACAGCCTATCACCCCGTAAATCTCAGCAGATCTCAATAAACTTCTCTTCCATTCTCCCTCATCATGCTAACATTGATGTCGACGGTCATTATGTTGGAGAGGAAAGAAAGGAACGTAGGAGGAAACCAGACGTGACCAGTTGCTTTGGAGGGAGAGAGTTGAGCGCAATTCAAACATTCCTACTAATGCCATGTGTTCTGTGCCACATAGAGAGAGGTATGGGCTGTGGGAACATAATGAAGATGACGAGACAGTCTACACTGCATCTAATTTGGAACACTATTCACTATATATCCAGGGTCCTCTGGTCAAAAGTAGTGCATTATATAGTGAATAAAATTCCATTTGGAAAGCAGATTTTTGTGTTGTAACACTTATATAACTCCAGCCATGGGAATACTGGAGTAACGGCAAGTTACTAATGATTTGATATTAAAGTAATTTTATTTTTTGTCATTGTTCTCGCACCTAGCTGCACCTTGTCTGAATCAAATTAAATGCGCCAAATACAACAGATGTAGACCTTACAGTGAAATGTTTACTTACGAGCCCTTAACCAACAATGCAGTTTAAAAAAATATGAGTAAGAATACGGGAAAAAAAGTTATTAAAGAGCAGCAGTAAAATAACAATAGCGAGACTATATACAGGGGGGTACCGGTACAGAGTCAATGTGTGGGGGCAGTTCAGGTAATATGTACATGTAGGTAGAGTTATTAAAGTGACTATGCATCAACGATAATAACAGAGAGTAGCAGCAGTGTAAAAGGGCGGAGGCACTGCAAATAGTCTGGGTAGCCATTTGATTAGATGTTCAGGAGTGGTATGGCTTGGGGGTAGAAGCTATTTAGAAATCTCTTTGACCTTGACTTGGTGCTCTGTACCGCTTGCCGTGCAGTAGCAGAGAGAAGAGTCTATGACTAGGGTGGCTGGAGTCTTTGACAGTCTATTGGGCCTTCCTCTGACACCGCCTGGTGTACAGGTCCTGGATGGCAGGAAGCTTGGCCCCAGTGATGTACTTGGCCGTATGCACAACCTTCTGAAGTACCTTGCAGTCGGAAGCCGAGCAGTTGCCATACCACTTGAAGCTTTCAACCTACTCCACTACAGCCCCATCGATGAGAATGGGGGCGTGCTCGGTCCTCTTTTTTCCTGTAGTCCACAAACATTTCCTTTGTCTTGATCACGTTGAGGGAGAGGTTGTTGTCCTGGCACCGCATGGCCAGGTCTCTGACCTCCTCCCTATAGGCTGTCTCGTTGTTGTCGTGTCATCGGCAAACTTAATTATAGTGTTGGAGTCATGCCTGGCCGTGCAGTCATGAGTGAACAAGGAGTACAGGAGTGGACTGTGCACGCACCCCTGAGGGGCCCCTGTGTTGAGGATCAGCGTGGCAGATGTGTTGTTACCCACCCTTACCACCTGGGGGCGGCCCGTCAGGAAGTCCAGGATCCAGTTGCAGAGGGAGGTGTTCAGTCCCAGGGTCCTTAGCTATTTGATGAGCTTTGAGGGCACTATGGTGTTGAATGCTGGGCTGTAGTCAATGAATAGTATTCTCACATAGGTGTTCCTTTTGACCAGGTGGGAAACGGCAGTGTGGAGTGCGATATAGTTTGCATCATCTGTGGATCTGTTAGGGCGGTATGCAAATTGGAGTGGGTCTAGGGTTTCTGGGATAATGGGTTTGATGTGAGCCATGACCAGCCTTTCAAAGCACATCATGTCTACAGACACGAGTGCTACAGGTCAGTAGTCCTTTCGGCAGGTTACCTGTCAAATGGATGGTGAGGGAGAGCTTTGTATGTGTCTCTGTGTGTGGAGTGAAGGTGGTCCCTATGTTTTGTTTCCCTCTGGATGCACATTAAACATGCTGATAGAAATTTTGTAAGACGGTTTTAAATTTCCCTGCATTAAAGTTCCTGGCTACATGGAGGGTGAGCGTTTTCCTGTGTGCTTATGGCGGAATACAGCTCATTCAGTGCAGTGTTAGTGACAGCATCAGTCTGTGGTGGTATGTAGACAGCTACGACAAGTACATATGAAAACTATCTAGGCACAGTTGAAGTTTACATACACTTATGTTGAAGTCATTAAACTCGTTTCTCAACCACTCCACAAATTTATTGTTAACAGACTGTTAACAAACTGTTTTGGCAAGTCGGTTAGGACATCTACTTTGCATGATACAAGTCATTTTTCCAACAATTGTTTACAGACAGATTATTTCACTTATAATTCCCTGTATCACAATTCCAGTGGGTCAGAAGTTTACAGACTGTGCCTTTAAACAGCTTGGAAAACTCCATAAAAAATGGCATGGCTTTAGAAGCTTCTGATAGGCAAATGTACATAATTTGTCATTTAGATGTATTTCAAGGTCTACTTTCAAACTCAGTGCCTCTTTGCTTGACATCATGCGAAAATGAAAAGAAATCAGCCAAGACCTCAGAAAAATAACTGTAGACCTCCACAAGTCTGGTTCATCATTGGGAGCAATTTCCAAACGCCTGAAGGTACCACGTTCATCTGTACAAACAATAGTACGCAAGTATTAACACCGTGGGACCACACAGCTGTCATACCACTCAGGAAGGAGATGCGTTCTGTCTCCTAGAGATGAATGTACTTTGGTGCGAAAAGTGCAAATCAATCCCAGAACAAAAGCAAAGGACCTTGTGAAGACGCTGGAGGAAACGGGTACAAAAGTATCTATATCCACAGTAAAACGATGTCCTATATCGACATAACCTGAAAGGCCACTCAGCAAGGAAGAAGCTACTGCTATAAAAAAGCCAGACTACGGTTTGCAACTGCACATGAGGAAAAAGATTGTACTTTTTGGAGAAATGTTCTCTGGTCTGATGAAACAAAAATAGAACTGTTTGGCCATAATGACCATGTTTGGAGGAAAATAGATGGCATCATGAGTAGGGGAAAATATATGGAAATGTTGAAGCAACATCTCAAGACATCAGTCAGGAAGTTAAAGCTTGGTCGCAAATGAGTCTTCCAAATGGACAATGACCCCAAGTAAAAGTCCAAAGTTGTGGCAAATGGTTTAAGGACAACAAAGTCAAGGTAATAATAATAATAGTAATAATAATAATATATGCCATTTAGCAGACGCTTTTATCCAAAGCGACTTACAGTCTCATGTGTGCATACATTCTACGTATGGGTGGTCCCGGGGATCGAACCCACTACCCTGGCGTTACAAGCGCCATGCTCTACCAACTGAGCTACAGAAGGACCGGTAGCCATCACAAAGCCCTGACCTCAATCATATAGAATATTTGTGGGCAGAACTGAAAAAGCGTATGCGAGCAAGGAGGCCTACAAACCTGAGTTACACCAGCTGTCAGGAGGAATGGGCCAAAATTCACCCAACTTATTGTGGGAAGCTTGTGGAAGGCTACCCGAAACGTTTGACCCAAGTTATACTTTCAAAAAAGATATATATTTTACCCCTTTTTCTCCCCAATTTCGTGGTATCCAATTGTTTAGTAGCTACTATCTTGTCTCATCGCTACAACACCCGTACGGGCTCGGGAGAGACGAAGGTTGAAAGTCATGCGTCCTCCAATACACAACCCAACCAAGCCGCACTGCTTCTTAAGAGGGAGGCCCAAGTTAAACAACTTAAAGGCAATGCTACCAATTACTAATTGAGTGAATGTAAACTTCTGACCCACTGGGAAGGTGATTAAAGAAATAAAAGCTGAAATAAATCATTCTCGCTACTATTATTCTGACATTTCACATTCTTAAAATAAAGTGGTGATACTAACTGACTTAAGACAGGGAATTTTTACTAGGATTAAATGTCAGGAATTGTGAAACTGAGTTTAAATGTATTTTAGCTAAGGTGTATGTAAACTTCTGAGTTCAACTGTAGATACTGTGGACTACAGCTTATCATGAGATACTCTTCCTCAGGCGAGCAAAACCTTGAGACTTCCTTAGATATCGTGCACCAGCTGTTATTTATAAACATACATAGTACGCCGCTGTTCTGTCCTAACGATACAGCGTATAACCAGCCAGCTGGATGTTGATAATGTCATCGTCACAACTCTGTGAAGCATAAGATATTACAGTTTTGAATGACCCATTTGTAGTTTAATTTTCCGCGTAGATCATCGATTTTATTTTGCTAGCAGAATGGAAGGAAGTGGTGGTTTATTCAGTCGCCTACGAATTCTCAGAAGGCAGCCCGACCTCTGGCCCCTTTTTCCCCGCTTTCTCTTCACGCAAATGACGGGGATCTGGGCCTGCTTCCGGGAAAACAGTATATCATTCACAGACTCGTTAAAGGGAAAAAAAGGATTCTGCCAGTCCGTGGTGAGTAACCACAGTTCTGATGTCCAGAAGTTATTTTCGGGTCATAAGAGATGGTAGCAGCAACATTATGTACAAAATAAGTTACAAAGTAAGTTACAAACAATGCAAAGAAAAAAAAAGAATACGTAAAATGTCAGCCTTGTTCTCCGGCGCCATCAAGGGCTTTGTTGGGGTGGAGTTCCCATGATTCCTGTGGTCAATCCAAGATATGGCTGCCTCATGCATAAAACACACACACACACACACATCCACTGTATCTTTAGTGTATTAACATTGACTGCCAATGTATCTCCAAGGCCTGCCTGTGGGCCAGGGTGATTGAAAAGACAGAGAAAGCAATTTAACCTCCACTAAATCAATTTTAATAGACTAATTAGATTGCCTTTAAAAACACATGAGAAAGCAAAGGCTTGGGACCCAGAGTGAGTCTCAGTGTCATATTATTGGCGTAGGGGCCATCCCAAATGGCATCCTATTACCTAGAGAGTATACTACTTTTGCCCAGAGCCCTATGGGCCCTGGTCAAAAGTTGTACTCTATATTGGGAATAGGTTGCTATTTGGGACACAGTGTCGGCAAAGTACAGAGAGGCTGAGATCCAGAATGTAATATTGACTTGGCCTCTGTTCCAGAGTTATGGTGGAAGAATGAAACACTCTATCAAAGGCCAACAGTTGGTTTGTAAAGTCATGTATTTCTTGATTTATCCATTGACTAGCTAATTACTGTAATATCAATAGCAGATCTTACTAAACTCCTGGAGGGCTGTGGTGTTTTTTTACCATGACAACATGGCAGGACACATTCAAATGCCTCATTTGGCCCAGGGGCCGTTTGTTTGACCACCCTGCTCTAGGAGTTGCCTGTCTACGAAATCTTAAACATCAGTTATATACTGAACATCATATGCTCTATCTACTGTATGTAACTTATTGTCTTCCTGTTTCTCCCTCAGCCAATTGGAGCATTGAACCCGAAGCGTGCAGTGTTCTATGCAGAGCGCTACGAGACATGGGAAGAGGACCAGACCCCCCCATATCACTACAACACCCACTACTCCACCGCTAACTCCACCCTGCTCTGGCTGCTCAGGATAGTACGTACTCTATACCCCATCCACCCAATACCCTATTCCCCGTACTCTATACCTGCAAAAGTGGGTTGTTGATTTTTTTTAAAGTCCATTATCATTTCTACGTTCTTTCTATCTGATTTTAGACGTTTGAGTGTAGACGTACAGTACCAGTCAAAAGTTTAGAAACACCTACTGTTTCAAGGATTTTTCTTTATTTTTACTATTTCTTGTAGAATAATATTGAAGACATCAAAACTATGAAATAACACATACGGAATCATGTAGTAACCAAAAAATGGTTAAACAAACCAAAATATATTTTATATTTGAGATTCTTCAAAGTAGCCACCCTTTGCCTTGATAACAGCTTTGCACACTCTTGGCATTCTCTCAACCAGCTTCATGAGGTAGTCACCTGGAATGCATTTAAATTAACAGGTGTGCCTTGTTAAAAGTTAATTTGTGGAATTTCATTCTTCTTAATGCGTTTGAGCCAATCGGTTGTGTTGTGACAAGGTAGGGGTGGTATACAGAAGATAGACCAAATCCATATTATGGCAAGAACAGCTCAAATAACGAAAGAGTCCATCATTATTTTAAGGCATGAAGGTCAGTCAAGAACTTTGAAAGTTTCTTCAAGTGCAGCCACAGAAACCATCAAGTGCTATGATGAAACTGGCTATCATGAGGACCGCCCAGAAAAGGAAGACCCAGAGTTACCTTTGCTGCCGAGGAAAAGTTCATTAGAGTTACTAACCTCAGAAATTGCAGCCCAAATAAATACTTGACAGAGTTCAAGTAACATATACATCTCAACATCAACTGTTCAGAGGAGACTGCGTGAATCAGGCCTTCATGGTCGAATTGCTGCAAAGAAACCACTACTAAAGGACACCAATAAGAAGAAGAGACTTGCTTGGGCTAAGAAACACAAGCAATGTACATTAGACCGGTGGAAATCTGTCCTTTGGACTGATGAGTCCGAATTTGAGATTTTTGGTTAGAATTCAAGGTACTCTTAACCAGCATGGCTACCACAGCATTCTACAGTGATAAGCCATACCATCTGGTTTGCGCTTAGTAGGACTATAATTTGTTTTTCAACAGGACAATGACCCAACACACCTCCAGGCTGTGTAAGGGCTATTTGACCAGGAAGGAGAGTGATGGAGTGCTGCATCAGATGACCTGGCCTCCACAATCCCCCAACCTCAACCCAATTGAGATAGTTTGGGATGAGTTGGACCGTAAAGTGAAGGAAAAGCAGCCAACAAGTGCTCAGCAAAGCTGTCATCAAGGCAAGGGGTGGCCACTTTGAAGAATCTCAAATATATTTATATTTGTTGAACACTTTATTGGTTATTTCATAGTTTTGATGTCTTCACTATTG
Organism: Oncorhynchus keta; assembly: GCF_023373465.1. Classification (NCBI taxonomy): domain Eukaryota; kingdom Metazoa; phylum Chordata; class Actinopteri; order Salmoniformes; family Salmonidae; genus Oncorhynchus; species Oncorhynchus keta. The sequence continues at coordinate 16,717,458 of NC_068438.1, read as the reverse complement.
TTCTATAATGAAGAAAATAGTAAAAATAAAGAAAAACCCTTGAATGAGTCGGTGTGTCCAGATGTTTGACTGGTACTGTAAGTCGTTTTTTATCCAAAATAATATGTTCAAAATGGCAGCTAGTATGTTAGTTAGATACTAAGTCACACAATCTACACAGTTGAAAGGACATTGACACTATATAGTGTTTAGTAAATACCAGTGATATCCAAATGGTGAGATAAAGGGTTAGCCCTCTTGGGGTTTGGCCATATTTGATATGTTAGGCAGTTCGTTAATTGGAGAAAGCTTGATGGGGAGTTAGTAGCACCCTCCCCCTGTTCTCCCTTTGCCTGCCACTTTCCTCCTCCTCTCCCCCTCGTTAGCAGAGGGTCTGTTGAATTAGAAGAGTTCCTCTGACAGCACTTACACCGCTCCTCACTACCCACACTCCTCCTCTCCTCCGTCTCTCCTCCTCTCCACCCTACATCCCTCCATCAGAACACTGTCTCCATCTCAGACTTGGAACACCACATACGGCATCAGCCAATTACCACCGTCGCTCCCGGCGACCAGAAAGCACTGTAATTAATACTCCCTCAGGCATTGTGGGTAATGTACAGTAGGGGAGGACAGACAGACAGACAGACAGACAGACAGACAGACAGACAGACAGACAGACAGACAGACAGACAGACAGACAGACAGACAGACAGACAGACAGACAGACAGACAGACAGACAGACAGACAGACAGACAGACAGACAGACAGACAGACAGAGACACTTGTCTGGCACAAGCACATACACAGACACAGAAACACACCATAGATGTGGTAAAGAGGTCAATGGAACTCGACCTCTTTGCCCTCCAGCAAAATTACCCTACATTTAGGCTATTGATTATATGTGTATTGTGTACTTCTAAATGTTATGCAGCGAAAACAGCTAAATATATCAAAATCATACTTTAGTAATCACATTGTGGGCCTGTTACAATACATCAATCATAACGGATTTGAACAATATCCACTTTGTTAGATCAGATTTGTTGAATGTGCATCAGTCCGGCGTCCTTCTTCTAATTCTGGGCTCCCGAGTGGCGCTGCGGTCTAAGGCACTGCATCTCAGTGCTTGAGGTGTCACTACAGACCCTGGTTGGAGTCCAGGCTGAATCACAACCGGCCGTGATTGGGAGTCCCATAGGGTGGCACACAATTGACCCAATGTCATCTGGGTTTGGCTGGAGTAGGCCGTCATTGTAAATAAGAATTTGTTCTTAACTGACTTGCCTAGTTAAGTAAAGGTTAAATAAATACAATTTAAATTCTATCCCCCACAGTCTGCGTTCCATTGACCTCTTTACCACATCTATGTTTCCAATAAGAGACATTCTCATTGTCCCTTCTCTCTGTCACAATCAGTAGAATTCAGCCATTAGCTCTCCTTAGAGGAGTAGAAATTATTCATTCTGAACATGCAATAGAAAATATAGTTCGCTGACAGTATGGTTTGGAATGGGGGTGTTATGTGTGTTCTTTTGTTTGTTTGTGTGTGTCTGTGTGTCCATGAAACATCCTTTGCTCAAAGTAAAATGTGTGTGTGTTTTCTCTTGCAGGAGCCTTTCACCACGTTCTTCCTGAAAGCTAACAACAACAAGTTTGACCATCCAGACCGGACCTTCTCCGCCATCACCCGCTCCTGGAGGCACTGCCAGAGAGACACCTCAGACGTCAGGGTGTGTGTGTGTGTGTGTGTGTGTGTGTGTGTGTGTGTGTGTGTGTGTGTGTGTGTGTGTGTGTGTGTGTGTGTGTGTGTGTGTGTGTGTGTGTGTGTGTGTGTGTGTGTGGCCATGAAACAACCTCTGCTCAATGTAAATACTCAGGATCTGTGTCCACGGTGGATCTGTTCATCGGTTTCCAACCCAGAAGGAAACGTCACAATAAAATATATATCCCATGAATTATAAATAACACTGTGCTCAAACTGAGGAACAGAGACATGGTACACTGTGCATAACTAAAACACTTAAAAATACATATTTGATTTACCTCTTATATAAAAAAACATTACTCTAAAAAAGAAAGGAGTGCTGTACTCTATGTGAACAAAGGCTGAAGACAAAGAAAGAAATCCTCTCCTTCCATCCTCAGAAGAGCAGTCAGAGGTTGTATCCCAAATGGCTCCCTATTAGCTCTTCTCAAAAGTAGTGCATTTTATAGAGAATCGGGTGCCATTTGGGACACAGACAGAGAAACGCTGAACCACCACCACGGTCACTCTGTAACACAGCGGGAACAGCTCTGACCTCAAAGTGTCAGATATTTCTAGAACACCCCGTGTCGGGTTAGTGTTGCCCCAGGCAATTAATATAGCATTAATGACAAAAGCTATTTAAAATGTAGTGTTTTATGTCCGGACAGGGCTTTTCCTGGGCTCAGCTTGGGGAGGAGGGGGAGAGAGCAGCACACCAGCCAACATGCCCTGTTAACAAATACATGCTACTTTAAACTACTTGTATGTCTGTCTGTCTGTTGAAACACACATAACATGGCTGCTGGTCTATCAGCACAAAGGAGACAGAGACAAGATATTACAACCGCAGCTGTGTTTCGTTATGTATTAGTAACAGGAATTATTCTGCTAAATTGTTTCATCTACACACACAGTTCTACCTTCATACACACAGTTTTACCTTCATACACACAGTTTTACACAGTTATACGTAGGTGCACGCAGTTAACTATGTACACAGTTACCTACATACACAAAGTGTTACCTACATTATGACACAGTACAGGACTGGGGGAGTGGGAGGGGGCTTTAGCAGGGGTGGGCTGACCACCTACAAGAGCAAGTCAATATGGAGCGACCTTGTTCTAGCATCCCCCCACCCCTCACCCTCCTCCACTTCACAATTAATGTTTTAACAGTGTTAATAATCCATGTCTCTGTGTCCCCACTAGTATGTGTGTGTCATGTGCGTGCTTGCCTGCATGCGTGTGTGTGTGAGTGAAAGAGGGAGAGGCAGACTTGTCTATGAGTAGTCCCAGTAACAGTACCAGTAACCCCCCAGAACGCTGCCAGTGTGTCACCTGAAGGGATCTATGCTGTTAGCTATCTATGGAGGCTTTTAGCTATATATGCAGCCAGTTGGCTTTCTATGGAGGCTGATGGCTCTCTAAGGAGGCTATTAGCTATCTATGGAGGCTGTTAGCTATCTATGGGGGCTGTTGTCTATCTACGGAGGCTAGTAGCTATATATGGAGGCTATTAGCTATCTATGGAGCCTGTTAGCTATCTATGGAGGCTCTGTGATTGACTTGTTCAGCCCATTAACAGGCTGTTGCTGTATTAATGGCTGACAGGGGAGCTGGGCTCGAAAACGGAGCTGGCAGCTTTAACAGCTTGGTGCTGAGTTTTGACAGGGAAGTTTACAAATAGAGAGAGTAAGGGGGAGGGAGGGAGAGAGAGAGGAAGGGTTGGAGGGGAAGAGAGGACCGAGAAATAGACAGACAGGGAGGGAGGGAGGGAGGGACAGCCTCAAGTGTTGTGGTCCGTTGGAGGGTGAAATGTGACCAACAGCAGACTCCAGTATTTTATTGGGGTGTTTCCTGTCATGCCACCTTCCTCTGTAAACCCTGATTTACCGTCCTAAAGCCCTGCCTGTAATCCTCCTGTAGTTATCAGCCCATAGGCAACAGGCCTGGTCAAACTCCCATAGGCCTGGTAAAAACCAACAGTATTACAGAACACGACAAACACTGCTTTCATAAAACAGCCCTTATACTAGCGCTGAACCAGCTAGGAGGCCAAGCACTTTGTAAACACACACATACACAGTCACTGACATACACACACACACGCGCGTGCACACACACACACACACACACACATATGCACGCACGTACACACCAACACGAAGTCACCCCCCACACATGGCACGCACACACATGGCACACATACAAACACATGCACCTCCTGACACACACAGGCCTAGATAAACAGAGTTGAAATGCTTTTAAATGGTTTTCTAATGAGGGCTCTGACAGAGAAAGGAGGGAGTTGCCACATTCCTGTTATGCACATGGTCCAATGTACAGAGGCATCTGTAAGAGAGAGAGGAGTGGAGTTGAGTGGAGTGGAGTTGAGTGGAGTGGAGGGGAGGAGAGGAGAGGAGGCTCTGTGATTGGCTAAAGCAGTGGCCACTAACTGGTCGATCTTCAAGGCCTTGCGATCCCAAAAAATTGCACTGTTGGTCTTAGATGTACTTGATTCAGTTGGGCCTAAAATAGTTTATACAAAATATATTGGTGTTACTCCTTTGTGGATGATGTTAAACATATTTGTTGGTATGATGTGATGTTTAATGAGGAGCCTCCAGACACTGCACTTAATGCATTTATGAAATTGCTTCTTCCAATTATTGATAAACATGCACCTGTTAAGAAACTGACTGTTAGAACTGTTAAGGTTCCATGGATTGATGAGGAATTGAAAAACTGTATGGATGAAAGAGAGGGCAAAAGGAGTGACTAAGTCGGGCCGCACATCTGACTTACTGCAAGTTAAGAAATGATGTGACTAAACTCAACAAAAAGAAAAAGAAACTGCATTATAAAACCAATTTAACTTTGGAGTAATTATGTTCAGAAAGACAAATTCAACTCCATCTTACATCGAATCAGATGGCTTTTTATTAATTACAAAACCATTTGATGTTGCCAATTATTTTAATGATTACTTAGGCAGGAGATGCCAACAACATTGAGCCAGTGTACTCATGCATAAAAAATAACAATTTAAGAAAGCATTGCAAGTTTGAATTTTGTAAAGTGGTGTGGGAGAGGTGAAAATGTATTGTTATCTATCAATATTGACAAACGTCCTAGGCATTGAAAACTTAGATGGAAAGCTTCTGAGGATGGTAGTTGAATCTGTAGTCACTCTTATCTGTCAAAACTTTAATCTGAGCCTAGAGGAAAGTATTTTTCCTCAGGCCTGGAGGGAAATGGCATTTACTGGTTCTAACAGCAGACCTATCAGCTTGCTCCCAGCTCTTAGCAAACTGTTGGAAAAATTGTGTTTGTCCAAATACAATGTTATTTCTCTGTAAACAAATTAACAACAGACTTTCAGCATGCTTATAGAGAAGGGCACTCAACATGTACTGCACTGACACAAATGACTGATGATTGGTTGAAAGAAATTGATAATACAAAGATTGTGGGAGCTGTACTGTTAGATTTCAGTGCAGACTTTAATATTATTGACCGTAACCTGTTGTTGAGAGAACGTATGTGTTATGGCTTTTCAACCTCTACCATATCGTGGATTCAGACCTAATGTCAAACATGTAAAGTGTGGTGTACCGCAGGGCAGCTCTCTAGGCCCTCTACTCTTTTCTATTTTTTGCCAATGACCTGCCACTGGCATTAAACATGTGTGTCCATGTATGCTAATGATTCAACCATATACACATCAGAAAACACAGCTAATGAAGTCACTGAAACCCTTAACAAAGAGTTGCAGTCTGTTTTGGAATGGGTGGCTAGTAATAAACTGGTCCTGACTAAGAGCATTGTATTTGGTACAAATCATTGAAGTTCTACACCTCAGTTGAATCTGGTAATGAATGGTGTAGCTGCTGAACAAGTTGAGGAGACTAAATGAAATCAAATCAAATGTATTTATATAGCCCTTCGTACATCAGCTGATATCTCAAAGTGCTGTACAGAAACCCAGCCTAAAACCCCAAACAGCAAGCAATGCAGGTGTAGAAGCACGGTGGCTAGGAAAAACTCCCTAGAAAGGCCAAAACCTAGGAAGAAACCTAGAGAGGAACCTGGCTTTGTGGGGTGGCCAGTCCTCTTCTGGCTGTGCCGGGTGGAGATTATAACAGAACATGGCCAAGTTGTTAAAATGTTCATAAATGACCAGCATGGTCGAATAATAATAAGGCAGAACAGTTGAAACTGGAGCAGCAGCACGGCCAGGTGGACTGGGGACAGCAAGGAGTCATCATGTCAGGTAGTCCTGGGGCATGGTCCTAGGGCTCAGGTCATCCGAGAGAGAGAAAGAAAGAGAGAATTAGAGAGAGCTTATGTGGGGTGGCCAGTCCTCTTCTGGCTGTGCCGGGTGGAGATTATAACAGAACATGGCCAAGATGTTCAAATGTTCATAAATGACCAGCATGGTCGAATAATAATAAGGCAGAACAGTTGAAACTGGAGCAGCAGCACGGCCAGGTGGACTGGGGACAGCAAGGAGTCATCATGTCAGGTAGTCCTGGGGCATGGTCCTAGGGCTCACGTCCTCCGAGAGAGAGAAAGAAAGAGAGAAGGAGAGAATTAGAGAACGCAAACTTAGATTCACACAGGCCACCGAATTGGACAGGAGAAGTACTCCAGATATAACAAACTGACCCTAGCCCCCCGAATTACTTGGTGTTACCTTTGATTGGAAACTGTCATGGTCAAAACATATAGATCCAATGCTTGTAAAGATGGGGAGAGGTCTGTCCGTAATAAAGAGATGCTCTGCTTTTTTGATACCACACTCCACAACTCAATTCCTGCAGGCTCTAGTTTTATCTGCTGTTAATTATTGTCCTGTCAAATAGTCAAATGGTGCATAGAAGGACCTAATTCTTGCAGCGGGTCCAAAACAGAGCGGCATGACGTGCTCTTAATTGTAATCAGAGGGCTAATACCAATACCAGCAGCAGCTACTCCTCCTGGGGTCCAGCAAAATTAAGGCAGTTTATACCATTTAAATAACATTACAATATATTCACAGATTTCACAACACACCCTGTGCCCTCAGGCCCCTACTCCACCACTACCACATATCTACAGTACTGAATCCATGTGTATGTATAGTGCATATGTTATCATCTGTGTGTGTGTGTATGCATGTGCCAATGTTTGTGTTGCTTCACAGTCCCCGCTGTTCCATAAGGTGTTTTTTTATCTGTTTTTTAAATAATATAATTTTACTGCTTGCGTCAGTTACTTGATGTGGAATAGAGTTCCATGTAGTCATGGCTCTATGTAGTACTCTATGCCTCACATAGTCTGTTCTGGACTGTGAAGAGACCTCTTGTGGCATGTCTTGTTGTGTATGCATGGTTGTTCGAGCTGTGTGCCAGTAGTTTAGCTTCTTGATGCACCCATCCCGTTAGCGGGATCATTTTCGTCAACATCCTCTGAATTGCAGAGCGCCAAATTCAAATTAAATTACTAAAAATATTTAATTTTCATGAAATCACAAGTGCAATATAGCAAAACACAGCTTAGCTTGTTGTTAATCCACCTGGCATGTCAGATTTCAAAAAAGCGTTTCGGCAAAAACATACTAAGTGTTTATGTAAGGACATCTCTCTCAGCAGAGAAAAACATTACAAACAGCTAGCAGCCAAGTAGATTGGTCACGAAAGTCAGAAAAACAATAAAATGGATCGCTTACCTTTGATGATCTTCGGATGTTAGCGCTCATGTGACTCCCAGTTACACAATAAATGTTTCTTTTGTTCCATAAAGATTATTTTTATATCCAAAATACCTCCATTTGGTTGGTGTGTTATGTTCAGAAATCCACAGGCTCGAGCGGTCATGACGGGGCAGACGAAAATTCCAATTCCGTAAAGTTCGTAGAAACATGTCAAATGTTTTTTTATAATCAACCTTCAGGTTGTTTTTACAAAAATAATTGATAATATTTCAACTGGGACTGTAGCTTCTTCAATAGGAGAGAGAGAGAGAAAATGTCTGCTCCAAACTGTTGCACATGCAAAACGCTACTGGCACCCAGCCATACAATGATGCGATGTGATCTTTATCGCTCATTTTTCAAAATAAAAGCCTGAAACTAGGTTTAAAGACTGTTCATAACATGTGGAAACCATAGGAAAACCATAGGAAAAATATCTGGTTGATATCCCTTTAAATGGAGCGAAGGCAGGCAATGGAACAGAGAGCTTTCAGGAAAAACAGCACCTCCGGGTTGGATTTTCCTCAGGTTTTCGCCTGCAATATCAGTTCTGTTATACTCAGAGACAATATTTTGACAGTTTTGGAAACTTTAGAGTGTTTTCTATCCTAATCTGACAATTATATGCATATTCTAGATTCTGGGCCTGAGAAATAGGCAGTTTCATTTGGGTACGTTTTTCATCCAAACATCAAAATACTGCCCCCTACACTCAACAGGTTAGACAGACAGCTTGGTGCATTCAACATGTCAATACCTCTCATAAATAAAAGTAGTGATGAAGTCAATCTCTCCTCCACTTTCAGCCAGGAGAGATTGACATATTAATATTAGCTCTCTGTGTACATCCAAGGGCCAGCTGTGCTGCCAAGTTCTGAGCCAACTGCAATTTTCTTGAGTCCTTTTTTGTGGCACCTGACCACACGACGGAACAGTAGTCAAGGTGTGACAAAACTAGGGCCTGTAGGACCTGCCTTGTTGATAGTGTTGTTAAGAAGGCAGAGCATCACTTTATTATAAACAGACTTATCCCCATTTTAGCTATTACGGCATCAATATGTTTTGACCATGACAGTTTCCAATCTAGGGTTACTCCAAGCAGTTTAGTCATCTCAACGTGCTCAATTTCCACATGATTTATTACAAGATTTAGTTGAGGTTTATGTTTAGTGAGTGTTTTGTTCCAAATACAATATTTTAAGTTGTAGAAATATTTAGGGCTAACTTATTCCCTGCCACCCAATCTGAAACTGCAGCTCGTTGTTGAGTGTTGCAGTCATTTCAGTCGCTGTAGTAGCTGACGTGTATAATGTTGAGTCATCTGCATACATAGACACCCTGGCTTTACTCAGTCAGTGGCATGTCGTTTGTAAAAATGGGAAAAAAACAAGGGGCCTAAACAGCTACCCTGGGGAATTCCTGATTCTAACTGGATTATATTTGAGAGGCTTCCATTAAAGAACACCCTCTTTGTTCTGTTAGACAAGTTATATCCACATTATAGCAGGGTGTGTAAAGTCATAACACATACGTTTTTTCATCAGCAGACTATGATCGATAATGTCAAAGGCTGCACTGAAGTCTAACAAGACAGCCCCCACAATCATTTTATCATACATTTTTCTCAGCCAATCATCAGTAATTTGTGTAAGTGCTGTGCTTGTTGAGTATCCTTCCATATAAGCATGCTGAAATTCTGTTGTTAATTTGTTTATTGTAAAATAGCACTGTATCCAGTCAAATATAATTTCCAGAAGTTTACTAAGGGTTGGTAACAGATTGGTCGGCTATTTGAGCCAGTAAAGGGGGCTTTACTATTCTTGGGTAGCGGAATTACTTTAGCTTCCCTCCAGGCCTGAGGGCACACACTCTCTAGTAGGCTTAAATTGAAGATGTGGCAAATAGGAGTGGCAATATCGTCTGCTATTATCCTCAGTAGTTTCCTATCCAGATTGTCAGACCCCGGTGGCTTGTCATTGTTGATAGACAAAAGAAAAATCAACTCTTCCACACTGACTTTACGGAATTCAAAAGTACAGTTCTTGTCTTTCATAATTTGGTTCAATATACTTGGATGTGTAGTGTCAGCGTTTGTTGCTGGCATGTCATCCCTAACTTTGCTTATCTTGCCAATGAAAAGTAATTAAAGTAGTTTGTAATATCAGTGGGCTCTGTGGTGAATGAGCCATGTGATTCAATGAATGAATTAGCTGAATTGGCTTTATTCCCAAAATTTCATTTAAGGTGCCCCAAAGCTTTTAACTATCGTTCTTTAAATAATTTATCTTTGTTTCATAGTGTAATTTATTTTTATTTTTATTTACTTCAGTCACATGAGTTCTAAATGTTCAGTATATTTGCCAATCAGTTGGGCTGCCAGACTTAATTGTCAGACCTTTTGCCTCATCCCTCTAAACCATACAATTTTTCAAATCCTCATCAATCCAAGGGGATTTAACAGTTTTTACAGTCATTTTCTTCTACGGCTGCGTGGATTTGGATACTGCTTTAAAACAAATTTATGCAGCATTAGTAGAGATGTGATCAATACATGTTGATGATTTAATTCCTGTGCTGTTTGTAACTACCCTGGTAGGTTGACTGACAATCTGATCCAGGTTGCAGGCACTGGTTACAGTTTGAAGTTTTTTCTTGAGTGGGGAGCTTGATGATAGCCAGTCAATATTTAAATCACCCCAAAAATATACTTCTCTGTTGATATCACATACATTATCAAGCATTTCACACATATTATCCAGATACTGACCGTTAGCACTTGGTGGTCTATAGCAGCTTCCCACAAGAATAGGCTTTAGGTGAGGCAGATGAACCTGTAGCCATATTACTTTAAAAGTATTTAACATTAGATCGTCTCAAAGCTTTACAGGAATGTGTTTCTGAATATAGACCACAACACCGCCTCCGTTGGCATTTCTGTCTTTTCGGGAGATGTTATTAACCATGTATTGCTACCACTGTATCATCAAAGGTATTATCTAAGTGAGTTTCAGAGATGGTCAGAATAGGAATGTCATCTGTTACAAACAAGTTATTGACTTCATGGACCTTGTTCTTAGGCTACATATTTTAATATGGGCTATTTTTAGCACTTTTCTGGGTTGCTTGATTGTTTTTAATTCTTTACTGGGAAGCTTATCAGAGGTAGACTTACTCATGTTATTTACATTGGAGGTGAGATGCATAAAGTGGTCTTCCTACTATTGCGCACCATCTCAGTGCTAACAGTGTAACTCTGGTTTATAGGCTTATGATTACTGCTTACAATAGCTGTAGGATAAACAGATGTATTCGGTGCAATTAGGAGTACATACATTAAATTACTTACATTGTGTTTCCCAATGCCCCTAAAATCATGTACATTTGATGCAGCATTATGACGACTCATTGTCACAATGGTAGGGATTAACTGAGCTGGTCTTGGTCATTTACCAGTCATTGTTTCAATGCAGCCTTGAAATGCGTGGAGAAGGTCTAGGAGCCAACATGATTTGGATGGACTCCGTCATTCCTGTAGAATATCTTCTGTTTCCAGAAGGTGTCAAAGTTATCAATAAAAGTGACTCCAGCAGAGCAACAGTAGTCTTTTAGCCAGACGTGCCAGCAGTCTGCTGAATCTTTCACACCAGCGGCCCAACAGGTGATATTCCGAAAAAGGTACAGGGATTGGACTGCTGAGGACTGGGGTAAAGTCATTTTATTTGATGAATCCCCTTTCCGATTGTTTGGGGCATCCGGAAAAAAGCTTGTCCGGAGAAGACAAGGTGAGCGCTACCATCCGCCCTGTGTCATGGCAACAGTAAAGCATCATGAAACCATTCATGTGTGGGGTTGCTTCTCAGCCAAGGGAGTGGGCTCACTCACAATTTTTCCCAAAGAACACAGCCATGAATAAAGAATGTTACCAACACATCCTCCGAGAGCAACTTCTCCCAACCACCCAGGAACAGTTTGGTGACGAACAATGCCTTTTCCAGCATGATGGAGCACCATGCCATAAGGCAAAGGTGATAACTAAGTGGCTCTGGGAACAAAACATCGATATATTGGGTCCATGGCCAGGAAACTCCACAGACCTTAAAACTTCTTACAGCTTAAATCCTGTTAACGGGATTGATTTGACAACAGCCAGTGAAAGTGCAGGGCGCCAAATTCAAACAACATTAGTCTCATAATTAAAATGCCTCAAATATACAAGTATTATACACCATTTTAAAGATACATTTGTTGTTAATCCCTCCACAGTGTCCGATTTCAAAAAGGCTTTACGACGAAAGCATACCATGCGATTATGTTAGGTCAGCACCTAGTCACAGAAAAGCACAGCCATTTTTCCAGCCAAAGAGAAGAGTCACAAAAAGCAGAAATAAATATAAAATTAATCACTAACCTTTGATGATCTTCATCAGATGACACTCATAGGACTTCATGTTACACAATACATGTATGTTTTGTTCTATAAAGTTCATATTCATATCCAAAAATCTCAGTTTACATTGGCGCGTTATGTTCAGTAATGTTTTGCTTCCAAAACATCCAGTGATTTTGCAGAGAGCCACATCAATTTACAGAAATACTCATCATAAATGTTAATGAAAATACAAGTGTTATACATGGAATTAAAGATATACTTCTCCTTAATGCAACCGCTGTCAGATTTCTAAAAAGCTTTACGGAAAAAGCACACCATGCAATAATCTGAGTACAGCGCTCAGGCACCAAAACAAGCCACACAGATACCCGTCATGTTGTGGAGTCAACAGAAGTCAGAAATAGCATTATAAATATTCACTTACCTTTGATGATCTTCATCGGACTGCACTCCCAGGGATCCCAGTTCCACAATAAATGTTTATTTTGTTTGATAAAGTCCATAATTTATGTCCAAATACCTCCTTTTTGTTCACGCATTCAGTTCACAAATCCAAACTCACGAGGCGCAGGCACTTAGTCCAGACGAAAAGTCAAAAAAGTTATATTACAGTTCGTAGAAACATGTCAAACGATGTATAGAATCATTCTTTAGGATGTTTTTACATAAATCTTCAATAATGTTTCAACTGGACAATTCCTTTGCCTTTAGAAATGAAAAGAAACACAGCTCTCATTGCCACGCGCATGATTTAGCTCATGGCATTCTGCCAGACCTCTTAGTCAAACAGCTCTTATTCGCTCCCCCTTCGCAGTAGAAGCCTGAAGCAAGGTCCTAAAGACTGTTGACATCTAGTGGAAGCCTTAGGAAGTGCAATCGGACCAAATTTAAACTGTATCTTGGATAGGCAAAGACTTGAAAACCTACAAACCTCAGATTTCCCAATTCCTGGTTGGATTTTGTCTCAGGTTTTTGCCTGCCATATGAGTTCTGTTATACTCACAGACTGTAACAGCGTTCTTCATTTGTTGAAATAGAGTCGGACCGAAATGCAGCGTGGTGGTTACTCATGTCTTTAATGAAGAAAAAACGGAACGATACATGAAATAACTAATAAATACAAAAACAACAAACGGAACGTGAAACCTATTACAGCCTATCTGGTGAACACTACACAGAGACAGGAACAATCACCCACGAAATACAAAGTGAAACCCAGGCTACCTAAATACGGTTCCCAATCAGAGACAACGAGAATCACCTGACTCTGATTAAGAACCGCCTCAGGCAGGCAACCTATGCTACACCCCTACTCAGCCGCAATCCCAATACCTACAAAACCCCCAATACGAAAATACAATAACATAAACCCATGTCACACCCTGGCCTGACCAAATATATAACAAAAACACAAAATACAATGACCAAGGCGTGACAGGAACAGGCCCAGATCCACGCCTTTTGCGTGAAGAAAAGACGCCGGGAAAGGGGACACAGATCGGGGATCCTTCTAAAAATTCAGAGGTGAGCGAGTAAACTCCCAATGCCTTCCATTATTCTTGCATAACATTATTGATGACCTACTATTAAGATGATCCTACCAACGGGACAAACTGTAACATGTTATGTTTCACCGAGATGTGGCTGAACGAAGATACGGACAACATAGAGCTGGCAGCATTTTCCATGCACCGGCAGAAAAGAGACGCTACCCCTGGGGATGTGAATCTTTTTGTCAATAACAGCTGGTGCACAATGTCTAAAATCAAAGACGTATTGAGGTATTGCTCGCCTGAAGTAGAGTACCTTATGATAAGCTGTAGACCACACTATCTACCAAGAGAGTTCTCATCTGTATTATTCATAGCCGTCTATTTACCACCACAAAACGAAGCTGGCACTAAGACCACTCTCAACCAACTCTATAAGGCCATAAGCAAAGTAGAAAATGCTCAGCCAGAAGTGGCGCTCCTAGGGGCCGGGGACTTAAATCAGTTTTACCCCATTTTTACTAGCATGTCACATGTGCAACCAGGGGGGGAAAAAATCCTAGACCACCTTTACTCCACACACAGAGATGCATACAATGTTCTCCCCCACCCTCCATTTGCCAAATCTGACCATAATTCTATCCTCCTGATTCCTGCTTGCAAGCAAAAACTAAAGCAGGACGTACCAGTGACTCGCTCAATGCGGAAGTGGTCAGATGACGCGGATGCTACACTACAGCACTGTTTTGCTAGCACAGACTGGAATATGTTCTGGGATTCATCCAAAGGCATTGAGGAATTCACCACCTCAGTCATCAGTTTCATCTGTACATACATATCCCAACCAGAAGCCATGGATTTACAGGCAACATCCGCATCGAGCTAAAGGCTAGAGCTGCCGCTTTCAAGGAGCGGGAGACTAATTCCCTGATCCACCTCAACGCAGACGACACCATTCTGTATACTTCTGGCTCTTCTTTGGACACTGTGCTATCTAACCTCCAAACAAGCTTCAATGCCATACAACACTCCTTCCGTGGCCTCCAACTGCTCTTAAACACTAGTAAAACCAAATGCATGCTTTTCAACCTTTCGCTGACCACACCCGCCCGCCCGACTAGCATCACCACCCTAGACGTTTCCGACCTAGAATATGTGGACAACTATAAGTACCTAGGTGTCTGGCTAGACTGTAAACTCTCCTTCCAGACTCATATCAAACATCTCCAATCCAAAATCAAATCTAGAATTGGCTTTCTATTACGCAACAAAGCCTCCTTCACTCACGCCGCCAAACTTACCCTAGTAAAACTGACTATCCTACCGATCCTCGACTTCGGCAATGTCACCTACAAAATAGCTTCCAATACTCTACTCAGCAAACTGGATGCAGTCTATCATAGTGCCATCCGTTTTGTTACTAAATCACCTATTATCACCCACCACTGCGACCTGTGTGCTCTAGTCGGCTGGCCCTCGCTACATATTCATCGCCAGACCCACTGGCTCCAGGTCATCTATAAGTCTATGCTAGGTAAAGCTCCGCCTTATCTCAGTTCACTGGTCACGATAACAACACCGACCCGTAGCACACATTCCAGCAGGTTTATCTCACTGATCATCCCTAAAGCCAACACCTCATTTGGTTGCCTTTCCTTCCAGTTCTCTGCTTCCAGTGACTGGAACGAATTGCAAAAATCGCTGAAGTTGGAGACTTCTATTTCCCTCACCAACTTTAAACATCAGCTGTACATAGAACATCTGTAAATAACCCACCCAATCTACCTACCTCATCCACATACTGTTTTGATTTACTTTTCTGCTCTTTTGCACACCAGTATCTCTACTTGCACATCATCATCTGCTCATCTATCACTCCAGTGTTAATGTGCTAAATTGTAATTATTCGCTCCTATGGCCTATTTATTGCCAAACTCTTCATGTCTTTTGCACACACTGTATATTGACTTTCTTTTTTTTCTACTGTGTCATTAACTTGTTTATTGTGCTATTGGCTTGTTTATTGTTTATTCCATGTGTAACCCTGTGTTGTTGTCTTTGTCACACTGCTTTCCTTTATCTTGGCCAGGTCGCAGTTGTAAATGAGAACTTGTTCTCAACTAGCCTACCTGATTAAATAAAGGTTAAACAAATCTTGAAAAAAAAATTATATGGACACTGAAACTGACACAGGAAATGGAGCAGAAAGCTTCAACCATGACACAGGTAATACTGTTGAGGTTTTAAATGAGGAAATCGTTCAACAACAGCCACGTGTATTAAGACAACATGGTGGTTCTAATCTGAAACTGGACAAACTTATAATTCACTGCATCACAATACCAGTTGGTCTGAGCTTTACATACACTAAGTTGACTGTGCCTTTAAACAGCTTGGAAAATTCCAGAAAAGGATGTCATGGCTTCAGAAGCTTCTGATAGGCTAATTGCATCATTTGAGTCAATTGGAGGTGTACTTGTGGATGTATTTCAAGGCCTACCTTCAAACTCAGTGCCTCTTTGCCTGGCGTCATGGGAAAATCAAAAGAAATCAGCCAAGACCTCCACAAGTCTGGTTCATCCTTGGGAGCAATTTCCAAATGCCTGAAGGTACCACATTCATCTGTACAAACAATAGTACGCAAGTATAAACACCATGGAACCACGCAGCCGTCATACCGCTCAGGAAGGAGACGCATTCTGTCTCCTAGAGATGAATGTACTTCGATGCGAAAAGTGCAAATTAATCCCAGAAAAACAGCAAAGGATCTTGTGAAGATGCTGGAGGTAACAGGTACAAAATAAAAAAGCTAATATTTAAATGTATGCTCAGCTATGCCTCGCAAGTAGAACAACTGATTTATTTTGTTTATGTAGATCGAGTTTTGAAATATAATGTGATCTGAGAAGAACCATACTGGCAGGCCATGCATAGCCAATATGCTGTGGTAATGAATTAGGCCTACTGCACAGATGTCATCCCTACAGACCTGTTTTTATTAGGTTAATGATGCATAGGCTTACATTTTTTACTTCATGAGAGCGTAGATCTCAGCTTGCATTTTGACTCAGGTTGGTGACCACTGGGCTAAAGGGTGTCTCCAGGGTCAGCTAGTTGTTTATTTTATTTTTAAGTTGGAATCACACCAGGGAGGATCATGGGAGTTTATTTCTTCCTCTCTGTGCCGAGGTCCTGACCTCATCACCACACCTCTGCACTGACACACACACACACACACACACACACACACACACACACACACACACACACACACACACACACACACACACACACACACACACACACACACACACACACACACACACACACACACACACACACACACACACACACCACTGAAATAAGTGTTACAGCACCTCTCAACACCCATGGCCTGCTGTTTATTTGGCTTGTATTACCTTTCCCCCTGAAGACACACACACGTGCACAGTCCATTTACTCGCCTTACATCTCTCCTCCCCTTGTTGATCATACTATCTGCCCTGTGTAATAAAACATGTAATCATGTAGTATAATAACGTGTATAATAATGTGGTAATGCCTGTCTCCAACAGGAATTGATTCCAGAGTTCTACTACCTGCCGGAGATGTTTGGTAATAGTAATGGTTACCACCTGGGCCAGAGGGAGGATGGCAAGATGGTGTGTGATGTAGAGCTGCCTCCCTGGGCCAACAAGCCTGAGGACTTTGTCAGGATCAACCGGATGGTGAGGAACTAAACACCTCTCCTCCTCTCCTCCTCTCTCCTTATCTCCTTATCTCCCACCCTCTGCTCTGTTCCTTTCCTCTCCTGCTTTTGTCACCCTTGTCTCCTCCTCCGTCCTCTCATTTTGTACCACCCTTTCCTTTCCTCCTCTATCATCCCCTCCTCTTTCCTACCCCCCACCTCTCCTCTCTCCTCCTCCCTCTTCCCTCTCCCCCCTCCTCCCCCTCACTCTGTATGTCTGTGTGCACTGCTCGATACTAACACAATCTGCAGCTGACTCCGTTGATGTCACTAAAGGACGGGGCCAGTAAGTGTCCCCTATAATGTTACCTAATGCTGGACTCATCAATCATCATTTAGCTGCGTGTGTGTTTGCGTGTGTGGCTGTGTGCTGTTTGTGTGTGTGTGTCAACCCAGTACAACCCTGTTCTCCCTGCAGGCCCCTTTTGAGCAACACACACACACACACACACACACACACACACACACACACACACACACACACAGAGAGAGACACACAGAGACGTGAACTCGCTCTCCCCCCTCTGCCAGCCTCTCAACCAGTCCAGCCTGGAGACACACAGCGTTTCACTTCTCATCACATTTCAAACCCACACACACACACACACACACACACACACACACACACACACACACACACACACACACACACACACACACACACACACACACACACACTCACAATCACACACTATTATAGATATGAGATTATGGGGGGGCGGGGTTCTACAGTTCTACAATGTTATTGGGGGTAGGATGTGGGGTATGGGGTAGGAACACACTTGACCTTTTCAGCAGGAGTGACAGAGCTGGGGGGAGGGAGGTAGGGGTGGTGATGGGAAGGGGCTGGGGCTGGGGGGGTTAGCGGCGAGCAGAGGTGACCTTTCAGTAAGCTCAGCTCTCTTCTCCTCCTCTACTTTCTCCCTCTGCTCTCCTCCTCTACTGCATGGTCAGCTATATCTACATCAACCTAGCACACAGAGAGGTGGAGGGGTGGCACAGAGAGGAGGGGGAGGTGGAGTGGAGTGGTGGCACAGAGAGGTGGAGGGAGCTAGAGTGGTGGCACAGAGAGGTCGAGGGAGGTGTAGTGGTGGCACAGAGAGGATGGGAAGGTGGAGTGGTGGCACAGAGAGGTCAAGGGAGGTGTAGTGGTGGCACAGAGAGGATGGGAAGGTGGAGGGGTGGCACAGAGAGGAGGGGGAAGTGGAGGGGTGGCACAGAGAGGAGGGGGAGGTGGAGGGGTGGCACAGAGAGGTGGAGGGGTGGCACAGAGAGGTGGAGGGAGGTGGAAGGGTGGCACAGAGAGATGGAGGGAGGTGGAGGGGTGGCACAGAGAGGAGGGGGAGGTGGAGTGGTGGCATAGAGAGGTGGAGGGAGGTGGAGGGGTGGCACAGAGAGGAGGGAAGTGGAGGGTTGGCACAGAGAGGTGGAGGGGTGGCACAGAGAGGAGGGGGAGGTGGAGTGGTGGCACAGAGAGATGGAGGGAGGTGGAGGGGTGGCACAGAGAGGAGGGGTAGGTGGAGTGGTGGCACAGAGAGATGGAGGGAGGTGGAGGGGTGGCACAGAGAGGAGGGGGAGGTGGAGTGGTGGCACAGAGAGGTGGAGGGAGGTGGAGGGGTGGCACAGAGAGGTGGAGGGGTGGCATAGAGAGGTGGAGGGAGGTGGAGGGGTGGCACAGAGAGGAGGAGGAAGGTGGAGGGGTGGCATAGAGAGGAAGGGGAGGTGGAGGGGTGGCACAGAAAGGTGGAGGGGTGGCACAGAGGAGGGGGAGGTGGAGGGGTGGCACAGAGAGGTGGAGGGAGGTGGAGGGGTGGCACAGAGAGGTGGAGGGGGAGGTGGAGTGGTGGCACAGAGAGGTCGAGGGAGGTGTAGTGGTGGCACAGAGAGGATGGGAAGGTGGAGGGGTGGCACAGAGAGGAGGGGGAAGTGGAGGGGTGGCACAGAGAGGAGGGGGGTGGAGGGGTGGCACAGAGAGGAGGGGGAAGTAGAGTGGTGGCACAGAGAGGTGAAGGGAGGTGGAGGGGTGGCACAGAGAGGAGGGGGAGCTAGAGTGGTGGGACAGAGAGGTGGAGGGGTGGCACAGAGAGGTGGAGGGAGGTGGAGGGGTGGCACAGAGAGATGGAGGGGGAGGTGTAGTGGTGGCACAGAGAGGATGGGAAGGTGGAGGGGTGGCACAGAGAGGAGGGGGAGGTGGAGTGGTGGCACAGAGAGGAGGAGGGAAGTGGAGGGGTGGCACAGAGAGGAGGGGGAGGTGGAGGGGTGGCACAGAGAGGAGGGGGAAGTAGAGTGGTGGCACACAGAGGTGGAGGGAGGTGGAGGGGTGGCACAGAGAGGAGGGGGAGCTAGAGTGGTGGGACAGAGAGGTGGAGGGGTGGCACAGAGAGGTGGAGGGAGGTGGAGGGGTGGCACAGAGAGATGGAGGGGGAGGTGTAGTGGTGGCACAGAGAGGATGGGAAGGTGGAGGGGTAGCACAGAGAGGAGGGGGAGCTAGAGTGGTGGCACAGAGAGGTGGAGGGGTGGCACAGAGAGGAGGAGGGAGGTGGAGGGGTGGCACAGAGAGGAGAGGGAGGTGGAGTGGTGGCACAGAGAAGTGGAGGGAGGTGGAGAGGTGGCACAGAGAGGTGGAGGGACGTGAAGTGGTGGCACAGAGAGGTGGAGGGAGGTGGAGGGGTGGCACAGAGAGGAGGGGGAGGTAGAGTGGTGGCACAGAGAGGTGGAGGGAGGTGGAGGGGTGGCACAGAGAGGAGGGAGGTGGAGGGGTGGCACAGAGAGGTGGAGGGGTGGCACAGAGAGGAGGGGGGAAGTGGAGGGGTGGCACAGAGAGGAGGGGGAGGTGGAGGGGTGGCACAGAGAGGAGGGGGAAGTAGAGTGGTGGCACAGAGAGGTGGAGGGAGGTGGAGGGGTGGCACAGAGAGGAGGGGGAGCTAGAGTGGTGGCACAGAGAGGTGGAGGGGTGGCACAGAGAGGTGGAGGGAGGTGGAGGGGTGGCACAGAGAGATGGAGGGGGAGGTGGAGTGGTGGCACAGAGAGGTCGAGGGAGGTGTAGTGGTGGCACAGAGAGGATGGGAAGGTGGAGGGGTGGCACAGAGAGGAGGGGGAGGTGGAGTGGTGGCACAGAGAGGTGGAGGGAAGTGGAGGGGTGGCACAGAGAGGAGGGGGAGGTGGAGGGGTGTCAATGAGAGGAGGGAGGTGGAGGGGTGGCACAGAGAGGAGGGGGAAGTACAGTGGTGGCACAGAGAGGTGGAGGGAGGTGGAGGGGTGGCACAGAGAGGAGGGGGAGGTGGAGTGGTGGCACAGAGAGGTGGAGGGGTGGCACAGAGAGGAGGAGGGAGGTGGAGGGGTGGCACAGAGAGGAGGGGGAGGTGGAGTGGTGGCACAGAGAGGTGGAGGGAGGTGGAGAGGTGGCACAGAGAGGTGGGGGACGTGAAGTGGTGGCACAGAGAGGTGGAGGGAGGTGGAGGGGTGGCACAGAGAGGAGGGGAGGTAGAGTGGTGGCACAGAGAGGTGGAGGGAGGTGGAGTGGTGGCACAGAGAGGAGGGGGAGGTAGAGTGGTGGCACAGAGAGGTGGAGGGGTGGCACAGAGAGGAGGTGGAGGGGTGGCACAGAGAGGTGGGGGAGGTAGAGTGGTGGCACAGAGAGGTGGAGGAAGATGGAGGGGTGGTAGACAAAGTTACTGGCACAGAGAGGAGGGGGAGGTAGAGTGGTGGCACAGAGAGGTGGAGGGGTGGCACAGAGAGGAGGGGGAGGTGGAGGGGTGGCACAGAGAGGAGGATGGAGGTGGAGGGGTGGCACAGAGAGGAGGGAGGTGGAGGGGTGGCACCGAGAGGAGTAGGGAGGTGGAGGGGTGGCACAGAGAGGAGGAGGGAGGTGGAGGGGTGGCACAGAGAGGAGGAGGGAGGTGGAGGTGTGGCACAGAGAGGAGGAGGGAGGTGGAGGGCCAGGCCTCGGCAGGGGGGTTGTTGCACAGTGTTTTTATCCTCTTATCTTGTAATATAGATATTAGCTTACATGCGGAATCCTTGGATGGATACCTAGAGAATCATCATCTTCACTCTCCGTCACTGTCCTCACTCATCCTGCTCTCAGATCTCATTATGGCATTATTCATTTTCTGCTTCCCTCTTACGTTACTTTTTATTCTCTCTCTTTCTCTCTCTTTCTCTCTCTTTCTCTCTCCTTCTCTCTCTCTCTCCTTCCCTCTCCCACCCTCCCTCCACCCCTCCTCCCTCCAGTTCCCATCTTTGCATGTGCCAGATTCAATCGTGGTGACATGCCCCATGGCTAGTTCAGCTCCCTCTGTGTTCAGCTCTGTCTGTGCGCTCTAGCTAGCTCCACTCTGTTGATAGAGGCTGTTATTGTCCTGTGGGAGGGAGAGTGTAAAGTCCTGCAGCATGTCTTTATGCGTATCTGCTGCTAGAGTTGTAGTGTGTGACCACTGGGTCGACAATAATAACAATAATAACATAAGCACTATAAGTCTACCATAGTAATATAGCACAACAGTAACACTGTCTACCATAGTGATATAACACAACAGTTACACTGTCTACCATAGTGATATAACACAACAGTTACACTGTCTACCATAGTGATATAACACAACAGTTACACTGTCTACCATAGTGATATAACACAACAGTTACACTGTCTACCATAGTGATATAACACAACAGTTACACTGTCTACCATAGTGATATAACACAACAGTAACACTGTCTACCATAGTGATATAACACAACAGTAACACTGTCTACCATAGTGATATAACACAACAGTTACACTGTCTACCATAGTGATATAACACAACAGTTACACTGTCTACCATAGTGATATAACACAACAGTAACACTGTCTACCATAGTGATATAACACAACAGTAACACTGTCTACCATAGTGATATAACCAACAGTAACACTGTGATATAACACAACAGTAACACTGTCTACCATAGTGATATAACACAACAGTAACACTGTCTACCATAGTGATATAACACAACAGTTACACTGTCTACCATAGTGATATAACACAACAGTTACACTGTCTACCATAGTGATATAACACAACAGTTACACTGTCTACCATAGTGATATAACACAACAGTTACACTGTCTACCATAGTGATATAACACAACAGTTACACACCATGTCTACACTGTCTATAGTGATATAACACAACAGTTACACTGTCTACCATAGTGATATAACACAACAGTTACACTGTCTACCATAGTGATATAACACAACAGTTACACTGTCTACCATAGTGATATAACACAACAGTTACACTGTCTACCATAGTGATATAACACAACAGTTACACTGTCTACCATAGTGATATAACACAACAGTTACACTGTCTACCATAGTGATATAACACAACAGTTACACTGTCTACCATAGTGATATAACACAACAGTAACACTGTCTACCATAGTAATATAGCACAACAGTAACACTGTCTACCATAGTGATGTAACACAACAGTAACTTTGTCTACCATAGTGATGTAACACAACAGTAACACTGTCTACCATAGTGATGTAACACAACAGTAACACTGTCTACCATAGTGATGTAACACAACAGTAACTTTGTCTACCATAGTGATGTAACACAACAGTAACTTTGTCTACCATAGTGATATTACACAACAGTTACACTGTCTACCATAGTGATATAACACAACAGTTACACTGTCTACCATAGTGATATAACACAACAGTAACACTGTCTACCATAGTAATATAACACAACAGTTACACTGTCTACCATAGTGATATAACACAACAGTTACACTGTCTACCATAGTGATATAACACAACAGTTACACTGTCTACCATAGTGATATAACACAACAGTTACACTGTCTACCATAGTAATATAGCACAACAGTAACACTGTCTACCATAGTGATGTAACACAACAGTAACTTTGTCTACCATAGTGATATAACACAACAGTAACACTGTCTACCATAGTGATATAACACAACAGTTACACTGTCTACCATAGTGATATAACACAACAGTTACACTGTCTACCATAGTAATATAGCACAACAGTAACACTGTCTACCATAGTGATGTAACACAACAGTAACTTTGTCTACCATAGGGGCCAGTGTAAGATCACAGGAATACTGTAGTTATCTTTACTTTGATATATTATCTAAAACACACTTAAGACTCCCATCAGAAATTCATGTTCCTCTCCGTACACACCAGTACACACATGCAGACACACACACACACCCACGCGCACACACACGGCTTACAGTAAAGTGGATCTCCATTAGTATGGAACAGCTCCATGGGAAAGATGGCTAGTCATTGTTTTTAATAGACAGAGAAGAAACATGATACCTGGCAGATATCAGACTGGAGACATTAAACAGGCTCCCTGAGGCTCATCCTGTTTATTAGTTTTAGGCCCAAATAGCACCCTATTCCCTATATAGCTAGTGCACTACTTTTGATAAGGGCGTGGTCAAAAGTCGTGCACTATATAGGGAATAGGGTGCCATTTTGGATGGAGTTTTTATCACAGTCTGGAGAGAGAATTACTGCTATCAAAACTCAGGATTCCATATTATCACTGAATGCTTTAGGTTCAATAGTAGTTTTCCTCTTTTACAACAACTAGTGCAGTAGGGTTTGTGTGTTGAGCAGTGCAATGATGTTGTCAGTTGTATGTACAGTAACATTGACTGTGTGTATAGTGTAACTTGTGTTGGGTTGCGTGGTGTGTGTTATTGTTTCCGATGTGTGTATTGCTGTGTGTTTACTGTGTGTGTTTTTATGCTGCTGGCTGCCTTTATCCTCTACTCTGTGTTGTGTGTGTTATGTGTACTGTGTGTTTACTGTGTGTGTTTTCATGCTACCGGGTGCCTTTCCCCTCTACTCACCCTGCATGTGTTGTGTGTGTTTACTGTGTGTGTTTTCATGCTACCGGGTGCCTTTATCCTCTACTCACCCTTCATGTGTTGTGTGTGTTTACTGTGTGTGTTTTCATGCTACCGGGTGCCTTTATCCTCTACTCACCCTGAATGTGTTGTGTGTGTTTACTGTGTGTGTTTTCATGCTACCGGGTGCCTTTATCCTCTACTCACCCTGCATGTGTTGTGTTGTGTGTGTTTACTGTGTGTGTTTTCATGCTACCGGGTGCCTTTATCCTCTACTCACCCTGCATGTGTTGTGTTGTGTGTGTTTACTGTGTGTGTTTTCATGCTACCGGGTGCCTTTCCCCTCTACTCACCCTGCATGTGTTGTGTTGTGTGTGTTATGTGTACTGTGTGTTTACTGTGTGTGTTTTCATGCTACCGGGTGCCTTTATCCTCTACTCACCCTTCATGTGTTGTGTGTGTTTACTGTGTGTGTTTTCATGCTACTGGGTGCCTTTCCCCTCTACTCACCCTGCATGTGTTGTGTTGTGTGTGTTATGTGTACTGTGTGTTTACTGTCTGTGTTTTCATGCTACCGGGTGCCTTTATCCTCTACTCACCCTTCATGTGCTGTGTGTGTTTACTGTGTGTGTTTTCATGCTACTGGGTGCCTTTCCCCTCTACTCACCATGCATGTGTTGTGTACTGTGTGTTTACTGTCTGTGTTTTCATGCTACCGGGTGCCTTTATCCTCTACTCACCCTTCATGTGCTGTGTGTGTTTACTGTGTGTGTTTTCATGCTACTGGGTGCCTTTCCCCTCTACTCACCCTGCATGTGTTGTGTTGTGTGTGTTATGTGTACTGTGTGTTTACTGTGTGTGTTTTCATGCTACCGGGTGCCTTTCCCCTCTACTCACCCTGCATGTGTTGTGTTGTGTGTGTTATGTGTACTGTGTGTTTACTGTCTGTGTTTTCATGCTACCGGGTGCCTTTCCCCTCTACTCACCCTGCATGTGTTGTGTTGTGTGTGTTATGTGTACTGTGTGTTTACTGTCTGTGTTTTCATGCTACCGGGTGCCTTTCCCCTCTACTCACCCTGCATGTGTTGTGTGTGTTTACTGTGTGTGTTTTCATGCTACCGGGTGCCTTTATCCTCTACTCACCATGCATGTGTTGTGTTGTGTGTGTTTACTGTGTGTGTTTTCATGCTACCGGGTGCCTTTCCCCTCTACTCACCCTGCATGTGTTGTGTTGTGTGTGTTATGTGTACTGTGTGTTTACTGTCTGTGTTTTCATGCTACCGGGTGCCTTTCGCCTCTACTCACCCTGCATGTGTTGTGTGTGTTTACTGTGTGTGTTTTCATGCTACCGGGTGCCTTTCCCCTCTACTCACCCTGCATGTGTTGTGTGTGTTTACTGTGTGTGTTTTCATGCTACCGGGTGCCTTTATCCTCTACTCACCCTGAATGTGTTGTGTGTGTGTTTACTGTGTGTGTTTTCATGCTACCGGGTGCCTTTCCCCTCTACTCACCCTTCATGTGTTGTGTGTGTTTACTGTGTGTGTTTTCATGCTACCGGGTGCCTTTATCCTCTACTCACCCTTCATGTGTTGTGTGTGTTTACTGTGTGTGTTTTCATGCTACCGGGTGCCTTTATCCTCTACTCACCCTGAATGTGTTGTGTGTGTTTACTGTGTGTGTTTTCATGCTACCGGGTGCCTTTATCCTCTACTCACCCTGAATGTGTTGTGTGTGTGTTTACTGTGTGTGTTTTCATGCTACCGGGTGCCTTTCCCCTCTACTCACCCTGCATGTGTTGTGTTGTGTGTGTTATGTGTACTGTGTGTTTACTGTGTGTGTTTTCATGCTACCGGGTGCCTTTCCCCTCTACTCACCCTGCATGTGTTGTGTGTGTTTACTGTGTGTGTTTTCATGCTACCGGGTGCCTTTATCCTCTACTCACCATGCATGTGTTGTGTTGTGTGTGTTTACTGTGTGTGTTTTCATGCTACCGGGTGCCTTTCCCCTCTACTCACCCTGCATGTGTTGTGTTGTGTGTGTTATGTGTACTGTGTGTTTACTGTGTGTGTTTTCATGCTACCGGGTGCCTTTATCCTCTACTCACCCTGCATGTGTTGTGTTGTGTGTGTTATGTGTACTGTGTGTTTACTGTGTGTGTTTTCATGCTACCGGGTGCCTTTATCCTCTACTCACCCTGCATGTGGTGTGTTGTGTGTGTTATGTGTACTGTGTGTTTACTGTGTGTGTTTTCATGCTACCGGGTGCCTTTATCCTCTACTCACCCTGAATGTGTTGTGTGTGTTTACTGTGTGTGTTTTCATGCTACCGGGTGCCTTTATCCTCTACTCACCCTGAATGTGTTGTGTGTGTTTACTGTGTGTGTTTTCATGCTACCGGGTGCCTTTATCCTCTACTCACCCTGAATGTGTTGTGTGTGTTTACTGTGTGTGTTTTCATGCTACCGGGTGCCTTTCCCCTCTACTCACCCTTCATGTGTTGTGTTGTGTGTGTTATGTGTACTGTGTGTTTACTGTGTGTGTTTTCATGCTACCGGGTGCCTTTATCCTCTACTCACCATGCATGTGTTGTGTACTGTGTGTTTACTGTGTGTGTTTTCATGCTACCGGGTGCCTTTCCCCTCTACTCACCATGCATGTGTTGTGTACTGTGTGTTTACTGTGTGTGTTTTCATGCTACCGGGTGCCTTTCCCCTCTACTCACCCTGCATGTGTTGTGTTGTGTGTGTTATGTGTACTGTGTGTTTACTGTGTGTGTTTTCATGCTACCGGGTGCCTTTCGCCTCTAACCCCGCTGCCTGTGTCTGTGTGTTCTGACAGGCCCTGGAAAGTGAGTTTGTGTCGTGTCAGCTGCATCAGTGGGTTGACCTTATTTTCGGCTACAAGCAGCGCGGGCCTGAGGCGGTGCGCGCCCTCAATGTCTTTCACCAGCTGACCTACGAGGGTTCCGTCAGCCTGGACAGCATCACTGACCCCGCCCTCAGAGAGGTACACCATAACACGACACGCTACGATACGCACGTCACTGTCACCATGGACACCAAACACCCCCTCACCCCAACCATCCCATCTACCCAGCTCCAGCATAGACAGATACTGCAGCTTCTGTCTATACACGTTCAGTTCAGTTCATTTATTTGGTATTTCACTGGAATTTGTCTCGCATTAAAGATATTAAAACATAAACATTTACAGACAACATGATATAGATGACAACAACTGCATAAAACACATACAGAGTACACACATATATGGGTTTACAGTATAGTTGTTGCAAATACATGATCAATACAGTACAAAGTTAAGGGTATTTTGATCTCTTCTATCTCTCATTCACTCCATTTACTATTGACATTATTCTATTTTGCCCCTATACTACTGCAGACCCACTCACTCACTCACTCACTCACTCACTCACTCACTCACTCACTCACTCACTCACTCACTCACTCACTCACTCACATTCACACCCAGAATGTTAGTCTGAAGTGTTGTTTGATATAAATTATCAAGGGGTCATCTTGTGAATAGACATGGGAGTGAATCCTCTCATTTAGATTTAATTAATTGACTCGATCTGAGCTGTTCTCTGAGCAGGAGGAAGCTGTGAATAGCTTAATTGCAGAGAGAGAGAGAGGGGAGGAGGTCTCAGAGGGAGAGGGTGAGGAAGAGAAAGAGAGAGAGAGAAGTAGTGCGAGAGGGAGGTAGAGAGAGAGGGAGGTAGAGAGAGAGGGAGGTAGAGAGAGAGGGAGGTAGAGCGAGAGGGAAAGAAGAGAGAGAGAGAGGAGAGAAGTAGTGCGAGAGGGAGGTAGAGAGAGAGGGAGGTAGAGAGAGAGGGAGGTAGAGAGAGAGGGAGGTAGAGAGAGAGGGAGGTAGAGCGAGAGGGAAAGAAGAGAGAGAGAGAGGAGAGAGGGGGGGTGGAGAGTGAGTGATTTAGAGAGAGAGTGGAAGGGAGAGAAGAAGATAGAGATAGAGGGAGGTAGAGAGAGATAAGGAGAGGGAAGGGGAGGTTGAGGTAGAGAGAGAGGGAGGTAGAGCGGTCGAGAGGAGGAGGAGGAGGGGAGCTGAGACTACACCAGTAACAGCTGGCATGCAGCAGCAGTGTGGTGTTTCCAGTGTGATCTCCTCTCCCTGTGATATCCACCATCTGTCGTCTGCAAAACAACTCATTTATATCCCGTCACTTCCCGGGCCGCCTTTATCTATCAAGTGACCACTATGCAAATCACTCAGCTGCCTAATTACCAAACAATATGGACAACGGCTTTGGTTTTCATTATTTCCTCTCAGGCCTTTTCAAACAATGGCAATTATTGGAGTCATCCGGCTGTGAGGTTTTGGAAGCTGTCTGTCTGTCTGCCACCCTGCGAGGCGATAGTGTTGGGATGGGAGCTGACCGTGTAGCTTCATACTGCCTAATGGTGGTGGCCAGTTGATGCTGTGTCCTTTCTAACATGGGTCTGTGTGTCTGTGTGTTGGAGGGAGGACTTAGCTCAGCTAAATGCAACAGATATGATAAATACTAAAGCAGAGCCCTATGGGAAAAGGCTGCCTGAATACCTTGATGCCTTCGTCAGATCCTCTTATTTTTACTCCATAGCAGGTGAATTCATTACTGTCTGTCATTAACTCAGAAACAGGAAACTAAGGTCAAGTCAGCAAAATAACAAGTGAGTCTATGAGAGATGATATGTAGCGGAAGGAAGAAAGAGTTCAATGCTTCAGATAAGCACTACAATTAGAGATAAACATCAAATCTGCATCCCAAATGGCACTCTATTCCCTACACAGTGCAGTACTTTTGACCAGAGCCCTATGGGAAAAGGCTGCTTTTTGGCACGCACAACAAGTATCAATTTGCCTGATAATGGTGGAAGTAGTGGGATCCTGTGTATTGGTGGAAATAAGGTGGCAGCCATGTGTGGAGCTGCTCCCAGTCAAAGGATCCCAACATGGTTTTCTTTTAGCTGACCCAGCCAGCCTGTCAGTTAGTCAGCCAGCCAGTCAGTCAGCCATTCTGAGTGGATGTGCTTATAGGCTCCAAAACATTCTGGGATGTGTTGATTGGCTCCAGAACATTTTAGGATGTGTTGATTGGCTTCAGGCAGATTCTGGTTCATACCTGTCTGGCAGGTGCAACCGCAGCGCTGACATTAACCGCTGAAATTATGGCATTAAAATGTCAAGGAATTAGAAAGTCAGATTGAAAGATAATCATTCATCTGACTAGGTGTCAGATTAGACTAGCTGATGGCTGCTGCTGTTACATGCGTTCGGGCTGTCCGGGCCGCCCTGGACGTGGTTGGCTAAGACAGGTGTCCGGGCCGTGGTTGGCTGAGGGCACAGTGACAGGTCTACTGGGTGCGCTGCTGGAACAGGAGTCCTACTGCAGCCTTGATGTCGATCCTGACAGCCTTCTCATATGGAAAACATGACAGCAGCCCCCTGATACAGACCCTGCTGTGTCACTCAGACACAAACAGACAAATTATTCATCAGTGAGGCTGTTCTCCTGCAGACAGCCAATCACACAGCCTCCAGTTAGAAAGCCCATTGCTGCCTATTGAAGGGATAAACAACATGGGGGGGATGTGTGCTAGCCCAATGAAGGTGTCCTTGTGATGACAGAAGCTTTGAAGCTGCTTTCATTAATGCTTACTGCAGTCACCTCGCCATAGTAGCAGCTCTGGCATGCTAGTGTTTAAATAGTTGACCTCAACTATAAGAAGATCCCTTGATAAGCTATACATAACTTAAAAGACACAGATTCCTGGTGATGGTAGCTGTGGTTGTGACAACATTGTTAGAGACAAGCCGGTGTACTTCTACATACGGTAGTTCACATGTCAACTCAGAGACGGTCATTCCCAGAGACCCTTCAGGCTAACTTCTGTCTGTGGTGGATTGCCTACAGCCAGTCCACACGGGCTCATCTCAAAGTCACCAATGACAATGGGGAATGTTAACTTCATAACGTGTTAACTTCATAACCTCACATCAAGTTTTTAATAGTGTATGAAAGGATGGAATTCAAAATAATATATTTTGGCTTTGTGTGGGTGCGTGTAGTGCCTTGGTTAATGTTTGTTCTTAAATGTTTCTTATTAGACACTTTAGAATTTAATTATGTGATAATTAACAACTACATACAGTCATCACACTTCCAGAGCAAAAGTCTGATCTCAACTACACAGAAAAACACAATCTATTAGTATGACCCAACCGTGTTGATTTTGTGTGTGGATAATTCATTCTATGTGGGTGTTAAGGTGTTGATGAACAGGTGTTAGTTAGTTCCCACTTCCCAGGTACGATGAGTCAGTACTATACCACATACTATACCTGTCTGTCAGTCAGTCAGTCAGTCAGTCAGTCAGTCAGTCAGTCCCCCCCAGGCCAGGTGATAGCTGCTGATATACCTGTGTGTTCATCCAGGCAGGTTGGTTGTTGCTGGGAGCTATATCAGCAGATAGTTACACAATACGTGTCACGTATCAGCCAAAAGTCAGGCAGGGCCTTAAAGCAGGCGGGTTGTAAATGAATGAACTGCCTGTTAAGTCTTCAGGATGGCTGTTTGAGATGCACGTGACTTTGTGACACACTGACCGCCAAGAGTATTAGAGCTATTAGCATGCTGTTGTGATGGTCGGGAGAAAACATGCTCTTCAGATCACCTTCAATCACTCTGCTCTCTCTCTCGCTCTCACTCTCTCTCTCTCACACTCTCTCTCTCTCCCTGCTCTTTTTCTCTCCCTTTCTCTCTGCGCTTTCTGCTCGCATTCTTTCTTTGCCTGTAGAAATAGAGCACCTTGTACACAGCCAAGGTTCTCCTGGAGAACCAAAAGAAGGAATTCTTCCGTACATTTTTCTGGAATAGAATGAATGGTCAGAAGAAAGGCTGATGTTTTCCACATGGCCCTCTGGTTCTTTCAGATCTCTGGCTCAGATTTCATTATGTGAACAGACTGGTGACCCTCACCCCAGCCCTCACCTAAAATAGCTATAATGGGACTAGGTTATTACTTGACTGACTGCATAGTAAAGAGCCACTGACTGATAATGGTTGCCAAATGTGTTCGCCGCCCAACGACTCACGGGAAACATTCACTGGCATTCCACGATGTTCAACTGACCAGGGGTCCTCACCTATCTGGTGCTATGCATGATGGGAAGTGACCCAGGGATTATGGGTAGACGGTCCTGACTAAGAATCACCTTCTACCCAGAACACACTGCTTCCACTGTGGCATGTGGTTGCCAATGGAAGCTGTAGATACTGAGTGGTGTGTACTGTCTAGTGCTGTGTGTGATTTGTGTGTGCCTGTATGTGTGTGTGTTTGCTCTCTGCCTTTGTTCCAGGCACAATAACATGGATGTGGGGACTGCTGCAGTCCTAGCATCATGTCAATCCAGGTTAGCGTTAGTGTGGAGGGTCCCGGGATGGGGATGGGAATGGTTAACTGAAGCATGTTAATAGGGAAAGGGTTGTCTCTTCCATACTAACACTTGGATGACTCTGCAGGCGGAGGGGGGAGGAAAGGGGGAGGAAGGGGGAGGGGGAGCACCCAGGCGGATTGGGAGTGCACCCCTCTCCTCCCTCTACGACCACCCTTCTCGGAGGCATGGCTGAGTTGGGATTTGCTTGCATTGTCAAGTAACGCATTGACCCATCACTTTGATGAATATTGATAGTGACAGCAGGCCTCTCTCTCTTTCTCTCCTCTTCCTCTCTCTCTCATCTTTCTCTTCTCTGTCTCCCCCTCTCTCTATTATTTCTCTCCTCCCCTCTCCTCCCCCTTTCTCTATCTCTCTCTCTACCCTCTCCCCTGCTCCCCCCCCCTCTCTTCCTTTCTCCCCCTCTCTCTCCCCCGCCTTCCTGCTCACTCGCTCTCCCTCCCTCTCTCCCTCTCTCCCTCCCTCTCTCCCTCTCTCACTTCCCCACCTTCCTGCTGTCTCGCCCTCTCTCTCTCTCTCTCTCTCTCTCTCTCTCTCTCTCTCTCTCTCTCTCTCTCTCTCTCTCTCTCTCTCCCCCTTGCTCTCTCTATCCTCCCTCCCTCTCTCCCTCTCTCTCTCCCCCGCCTTCCTGTTCGCTCTCCCTCTCTCACCCCCCCTCTATCTCCCTCGCCTTCCTGCTCGTTCTCTCTCTTTCTCTCTCTTTCTCTCTCTTTCTCTCTCTCTCTCTCTCTCTCTCTCTCTCTCTCTCTCTCTCTCTCTCTCTCTCTCTCTCTCTCTCTCTCTCTCTCTCTCTCTCTCTCTCTCTCTCTCTCTCTCTCTCTCTCTCTCTCTCTCTCTCTCTCTCTCTCCCCCTTGCTCTCTCTATTCTCCCTCTCTCCTCTCCCTATCTCCCTCCCTTTCCGTCTCTCCTCTCTCCTCAGGCGATGGAGAAGCAGATTCTGATTGTTGGACAGACTCCGTCTCAGTTGCTCATCGAGCCACATCCTCCTCGCAGCTCGGCCATGCACCTGGTGAGACACACGGCATGCTGGAAAAATTCTCTCCACTGCGTCTCTGTCTATCTGTGTGCGTGTGTATCCATGCAAGTGTGTCTGTGTATGTGTGTGTGCGCGTTTGTGCTTTTGTGTATGTGTGTGTGTATGTGTTTGAATGTCTTTGTGGTTTGTGTGGCAGTCCCATCTCTCCATGGTGGGAGAGAGAATATTTTGCCAGTAGGTTTCTCTATGCTCTCTTCTCTACCATGTCCTCCACTCCTTGTACCCACTCCCCATTTCAACTCCCCAGTCCCCATTGCTTCCAACATATTTCCAATGGCTCCATTGAGTGAGGAGTTGATGTGTCTATTGTGTAGAGCAGAGGGAAGAGTGCCCCCTACTGACCCAGTTCTACCACAGCTGTCTGACATGTCTGGCGTGTTGTGGGTTTAGTCCTTTTTGCTATCCCCATACAGTCAACTAAACTGAGTGCCACATTTTTGTAGTGCAAAATAGTTGTGCAAAGTACAAAAAGGACCTACATTATTTAGCATTAGGAAAATGTTGTCCCGACTTTGCTTGCAAGTGAAGATACATGCAAATGGATGGACAACTCTTGTCCCTGATGTTTCATGTACTATAAACAACAATTCCATCTCATGTTTCTAACCCCTGTCTGTCTCTGTATTTGTGTATGTGTGTCTGCCTATATGTCTGTATGTATGTCTGTCTGTCTGACTGACCATCAGACTGTCGGGGGGGTCCTCTTCCCCCTTCTCTTCCCCCTCCTCCCTCCCCTCTTCCTCCTCCCTCCTGTCCTCCTCCCCCTACCCTCTCCCCTCTCCCCTCTTCCTCTTCCTCTTCCTCTTCCTCTTCCTCTTCCTCATCCCCCTCCTCTCCTGCTTTTCTGTGTCTGAAACCTGTTTAACCTCCACACTAATTACCTCTCTTCATTCTGTCCCCTTCTCTCTCCTCCTCCTCCTCCATCCCTCCATCCTACATCCTCCACACTCCCTCTCTTCTACTCAATAGTGTTTCCTTCCCCAGAGTCCTCTGATGTTCAAGGACCAGATGCAGCAGGATGTGATCATGGTGTTGAAGTTCCCCTCCAACTCCCCGGTGACACATGTAGCAGCCAACACCCTGCCCCACCTCTCTGTCCCTGCCGCTGTCACCGTCACCTGCAGCCGACTGTTCGCTGTCAACCGCTGGCACAACACTGTCGGTGAGGGTACTACACACACACAGAGGCCATAAAGCACAGACCAGACCACACATACCCTACCGTTTAAAGGTTTGGGGGTCACTTAGAAATGTCCTTGTTCTTGAAAGAGAAGCACATTTTTTCGTCCATTAAAATAACATCAAATTGATCAGAAATGCAGTGTAGACATTGTTAATGTTGTAAATGACCTGTAATCGAACCCACAAGTGCTGATGCCCCAGATACTCAACTCGTCGAAAGAAGGCAAGTTTTATTGCTTCTTTAATTAGAACAACTGTTTTCAGCTGTGCTAACATAATTGCAAAAGGGTTTTCTAATGATCAATGAGCCTTTTAAAATGATAAACTTGGATTAGCTAACACATCGTGCCATTGGAACACAGGAGTGATGGTTGCTGATATTGGGCCTCTGTACCGTTTCCAGCTACAATAGTCATTTACAACATTAACAATGTCTACACTGTATGTCTGATCTATTTGATGTTATTTTAATGGACAAAAAAATTTGCTTTTCTTTCAAAAACAAGGACATTTCTAAGTGACCCCAAACTATGAACGGTAGTGTACATGCACGCACGCAAGCACGCACGCACGCACGCACGCACGCACGCACACACACACACACACACACACACACACACACACACACACACACACACACACACACACACACACACACACACACACACACACACATGCTCTTGTAAAACTAATTGCGTGTTCCACCACATGTGCTACCTACCACAGCAGTGGCCCTGTAAAACCCCTCCCTACCAACCAGGGCTAACCTACACAGCCTGGGTCTGTAGCAGCCTGGGTCTGTAACAGCCTGGGTCTGTAGCAGCCTGGGTCTGTAGCAGCCTGGGTCTGTAGCAGCCTGGGTCTGTAACAGCCTGGGTCTGTAGCAGCCTGGGTCTGTAGCAGCCTGGGTCTGTAGCAGCCTGGGTCTGTAGCAGCCTGGGTCTGTAGCAGCCTGGGTCTGTAACTGCCTGGGTCTGTAGAAGCCTGGGTCTGTAGCAGCCTGGGTCTGTAGCAGCCTGGGTCTGTAACATCCTGGGTCTGTAGCAGCCTGGGTCTGTAGCAGCCTGGGTCTGTAACAGCCTGGGTCTGTAACTGCCTGGGTCTGTAGCAGCCTGGGTCTGTAGCAGCCTGGGTCTGTCGCAGCCTGGGTCTGTCGCAGCCTGGGTCTGTCGCAGCCTGGGTCTGTAGCAGCCTGGGTCTGTAGCAGCCTGGGTCTGTAACATCCTGGGTCTGTAGCAGCCTGGGTCTGTAGCAGCCTGGGTCTGTAACAGCCTGGGTCTGTAACTGCCTGGGTCTGTAGCAGCCTGGGTCTGTAGCAGCCTGGGTCTGTCGCAGCCTGGGTCTGTCGCAGCCTGGGTCTGTCGCAGCCTGGGTCTGTAGCAGCCTGGGTCTGTCGCAGCCTGGGTCTGTCGCAGCCTGGGTCTGTAGCAGCCTGGGTCTGTAGCAGCCTGGGTCTGTAACAGCCTGGGTCTGTAGCAGCCTGGGTCTGTAACAGCCTGGGTCTGTAGCAGCCTGGGTCTGTAACAGCCTGGGTCTGTAGCAGCCTGGGTCTTTAACAGCCTGGGTCTGTAACAGCCTGGGTCTGTAGCAGCCTGGGTCTGTAGCAGCCTGGGTCTGTAACCGCCTGGGTCTGTAGCAGTCTGGGTCTGTAACAGTCTGGGTCTGTAGCAGCCTGGGTCTGTAGCAGCCTGGGTCTGTAGCAGCCTGGGTCTGTAGCAGCCTGGGTCTGTAACAGCCTGGGTCTGTAGCAGCCTGGGTCTGTAACCGCCTGGGTCTGTAGCAGTCTGGGTCTGTAACAGTCTGGGTCTGTAGCAGCCTGGGTCTGTAGCAGCCTGGGTCTGTAGCAGCCTGGGTCTGTAGCAGCCTGGGTCTGTAACATCCTGGGTCTGTAGCAGCCTGGGTCTGTAGCAGCCTGGGTCTGTAACAGCCTGGGTCTGTAACTGCCTGGGTCTGTCGCAGCCTGGGTCTGTCGCAGCCTGGGTCTGTAGCAGCCTGGGTCTGTCGCAGCCTGGGTCTGTCGCAGCCTGGGTCTGTAGCAGCCTGGGTCTGTAGCAGCCT